>NC_136515.1:31544161-31826661 GCF_053919585.1 Euprymna scolopes
TTGTATTTTCTCTTCCTTTTTTCTTGTATTTTTTCTTCCTTTTTTCCTGTATTTTTCTTCCTTTGTTTCTTCTTCCTTTTTTCTTGTATTTTCTCTTCCTTTTTTCTTGTATTTTTTCTTCCTTTTTTCTTGTATTTTTTCTTCCTTTTTTCTTGTATTTTCTCTTCCTTTTTTCTTGTATTTTTTCTTCCTTTTTTCTTGTATTTTTTCTTCCTTTTTTCCTGTATTTTCTCTTCCTTTTTTCTTGTATTTTTTCTTCCTTTTTTCTTGTATTTTTTCTTCCTTTTTTCTTGTATTTTCTCTTCCTTTTTTCTTGTATTTTTTCTTCCTTTTTTCTTGTATTTTTTCTTCCTTTTTTCTTGTATTTTCTCTTCCTTTTTTCTTGTATTTTCTCTTCCTTTTTTCTTGTATTTTTTCTTCCTTTTTTCTTGTATTTTTTCTTCCTTTTTTCTTGTATTTTTTCTTCCTTTTTTCTTGTATTTTTCTTCCTTTGTTTCTTCTTCCTTTTTTCTTGTATTTTCTCTTCCTTTTTTCTTGTATTTTTTCTTCCTTTTTTCTTGTATTTTTTCTTCCTTTTTTCTTGTATTTTTTCTTCCTTTTTTCTTGTATTTTTTCTTCCTTTTTTCTTGTATTTTCTCTTCCTTTTTTCTTGTATTTTTTCTTCCTTTTTTCTTGTATTTTTTCTTCCTTTTTTCTTGTATTTTTTCTTCCTTTTTTCTTGTATTTTTTCTTCCTTTTTTCTTGTATTTTTTCTTCCTTTTTTCTTGTATTTTTTCTTCCTTTTTTCTTGTATTTTTTCTTCCATTTTTCTTGTATTTTTTCTTCCATTTTTCTTGTATTTTTTCTTCCTTTTTTTCTTGTATTTTTTCTTCCTTTTTTCTTGTATTTTTTCTTACTTTTTTCTTGTATTTTTTACCTCCTTTTTTTCTTGTATTTTTTCTTCCTTTTTTTTCTTGTATTTTTTCTTCCTTTTTTTCTTGTATTTTTTCTTCCTTTTTTTCTTGTATTTTTTCTTCCATTTTTCTTGTATTTTTTCTTCCATTTTTCTTGTATTTTTTCTTCCTTTTTTTCTTGTATTTTTTCTTCCTTTTTTTCTTGTATTTTTTCTTCCTTTTTTCTTGTATTTTTTCTTTTTTTCTTGTATTTTTTCTTTTTTTCTTGTATTTTTTTTTCCTTTTTTCTTATATTCTTTTTTCTTCCTATTTTCTTGTAGTTTTCTTGTTTCTTGTATTTTTCTTTTTTCCTCCTTTTTTTTCTTGTATTTTTTCTGTTTTCCTCCTTTTTTTCTTGTATTATTTCTTGTAGGTTTTCTTGTTTCTTTTATTTTTCTTTTTTCCTCCTTTTTTTTCTTGTATTTTTTGCTGTTATCCTCCTTTTTTTCTTGTATTATTTCTTGTAGGTTTTCTTGTTTCTTTTATTTTTCTTTTTTCCTCCTTTTTTTTCTTGTATTTTTTCTGTTTTCCTCCTTTTTTTCTTGTATTTTTTCTGTTTTCCTCCTTTTTTCTTGTATTTTTTCTGTTTTCCTCCTTTTTTTCTTGTATTTTTTCTTTTTTCCTCCTTTTTTTCTTGTATTTTTTCTGTTTTCCTCCTTTTTTTCTTGTATTTTTTTCTGTTTTCCTCCTTTTTTTCTTGTATTTTTTATTTTTTCTTCCTTTTTTTCTTGGATTTTTTCTTGTTTCTTTTCTTTTTTTCCTCCTTTTTTTCTTGTATTTTTTATTTTTCCTCCTTTTTTTCGTGTATTATTTTTTCTTCCTTTTTTCTTCCTTTTTTCTTGTATTTTTTCTTCCTTGTTTCTTGTATTTTTTCTTCCTTGTTTCTTGTATTTTTTCTTCCTTGTTTCTTGTATTTTTCTTCCTTTTTTCTTGTATTTTTTTTTCTTCCTTTTTTTTGTATTTTTTTTTTCTTCCTTTTTTTTTGTATTTTTTTTTCTTCCTTTTTTCTTGTATTTTTTCTAATATATATTTTGTTTCTTGTCTTGTGTTTTCTCGCATTTTTTCCTCTCCTATTTTCTTGAGCTTATTTTTTTCCCTGGTCTTTTTTTCTCTTGGTCTTTTTGTTTTATTTTTCTCTTGGTCTTGTTTTTTCCTTCCTTTGTCTTTTTGTTTTTTCTTTCCTTTGTCTTTTTGTTTTTTCTTTCCTTTGTCTTTTTGTTTTTTCTTTCCTTTGTCTTTTTGTTTTTTCTTTCCTTTGTCTTTTTGTTTTTTCTTTCCTTTGTCTTTTTGTTTTTTCTTTCCTTTGTCTTTTTGTTTTTTCTTTCCTTTGTCTTTTTGTTTTTTCTTTCCTTTGTCTTTTTGTTTTTTCTTTCCTTTGTCTCTTTGTTTTTTCTTTCCTTTGTCTCTTTGTTTTTTCTTTCCTTTGTCTCTTTGTTTTTTCTTTCCTTTGTCTCTTTGTTTTTTCTTTCCTTTGTCTCTTTGTTTTTTCTTTCCTTTGTCTCTTTGTTTTTTCTTTCCTTTGTCTCTTTGTTTTTTCTTTCCTTTGTCTCTTTGTTTTTTCTTTCCTTTGTCTCTTTGTTTTTTCTTTCCTTTGTCTCTTTGTTTTTTCTTTCCTTTGTCTCTTTGTTTTCCTTTGTCTCTTTGTTTTCCTTTGTCTCTTTGTTTTCCTTTGTCTCTTTGTTTTCCTTTGTCTCTTTGTTTTCCTTTGTCTCTTTGTTTTCCTTTGTCTCTTTGTTTTCCTTTGTCTCTTTGTTTTCCTTTGTCTCTTTGTTTTCCTTTGTCTCTTTGTTTTCCTTTGGTCTTTTTGTTGTTTTTTATTGATCTTTGTGTCTTTTTTATTTTTTTGTCTGGGTCTTTTTTTTTCCTGTTTTTTTTCTTTTTTTTCAAATTTCCTTCTTCCAAATTTCCTTTCTTTTCCGAATTTCCTTTTTTTTTTTTTTAATGTTCCGTTTTTTTTGTTTTTTTTTAATTTTCCGTTTTTTTTTTTTTGTTTTTTTTTCTCCACAAAAAAAAAAGAGTTTTAAAAGCTAGTTATATTGCGATGGTCATGTATTACAGCATAAAATATGATTGTCTATTGATAGCCAGAAATCTTAGACAAGGATTATAAGTAATGTATATATTTAAATTTGCCTTGTGCGGCTGGAGATTTAAGGATGGACTTGGTGTCAAAATAGTAATTTTCATACAATATTGACCATGTGTTCTTATTGTAGTTGGTCATAAATAAAAATATAATTTTTTACAAATTGAGTATGCATTATTTTTGGATTTAATATGTATAAAACCATAAGAAATATTGAGAAACTTTTGCTTGCTAAATTTTTGTACATTAATTAATATTTTAAATTTTAATCAAGAAAGAGTTGGATTATGGTGCTGAAACATGCAATTGAACCAGGAACCTTTTAGGGTGCTGAAACATGCAATTGAACCAGGAACCTTTTAGATGTGTTTGGTTAAGTAATTCCTTTCACCAACAACAGTGATATTTGCTCATGTCAGCAGTAGTCCTTGTTTCTTCTTTTCACCACCACCAAGACAATAATCAAAATGTATCAAAAAGGCACGCTAACAATGTAGCATCCAAAACAAAACTGACTCTAGCAAAAAATCCATCTTTTATTTAGCCATTTTAGGACTCCAATTTTTCATAATCATACTTGTCTCGTCATCAAACAGTTCTAAGTTTGCATACCAATTTTTCCTTACTATAGGCACATGCTAATTGGTATCAATTATTTCTTTGTCTTTTTTTCACTTCCACCTCAGGTAAATTGGCTGACTCTGTCTCTGTTTTGTCATCATGTATCAAATTCTCTGACCTGCTCTCTGAAGATGTGCTGTCCAAATCTTCCTTCAACAAAAGGACACTCTAGTGTGGACACAGATCCATGTTGGGGCTTTCCATCTACTAGGACAAACTGTGGACTATCTGACCCTGGCTAAATTTTGTGATACAGCAATTTTTCAGCACCTTTATCTACATACAATCACCAATCTGATAAGGACTGTTCAGGACATTTTACCCAAATTTCATATTTGTAGATCACACTGTCCTAGTATTAGATTTCAGTTTCTTGTATAGTCAAATGAGAGCAATCTATCCTGGACACAATTTGTTTTATAGTACTGTGGCATTGCTCAGTCATTCTCAACCTGGGAATATTTGCAACGAAAATCTGTAAACATCCTGAATTCTTTGCTTTGGAAGGCTGTCATAAGTTGGGTAGCTCCCACAGTGAGCCACACCCAAAAAACACTTAGCAAGTCATGCTTGCAAAGTAATGTGTAATGTTCATTCCCAACATCTGCTTGTTGCTGCTCACCTCTAGTTTTCCTTTTTTCCATTGGACTGGCACTGGATTTATCGATTGGCATTTCGTGCATGACTCTATAGCCGACTTCTCTTGCTTTTTCCATCGCTGAGCAAAATCTTGTAGCAAAATAAGTTGTATGTTGTACTTCCAGGTGTCCATTGCTTTTGTGAATAGTCATGATTCAGGCCTCATCCAGCTCAGCTACATGAATGCCCACTGACCATAAAAACGCTTTGGATATTTCAAGATTTCAAGGTAGTTCTACTAAAGTAGTCATATTTTAAAAACCAAAGCACTTTAAATCTTCCAAATACCACCATTTTGTTCAGAAGTAAATATCCTTTCCTTCCATTAATAAATAATAATCTACGTGATATATTTAAAGTTTTTAGGAAAGTAATGATAAAAATGTTAATGCTATAAATCCGACATTTTGTGTTGGATTCTTTTTTTTGCCCTGCGGTACTTAGAAGCTTAGTACTTATCTCTTATGAAAAATTTTGTCATGAAATTGGGAAAACAATCAGAAAAACGAATCTCACTTACGTACAAAGTAAACTGGCCCATTTGTTTTATTTTGTCTTAAAAATGAAACGCCATGCATTTCAAAAAAAATTTTTTCTAAATGTTTTTTGTACCTCAAGTACTAATTAGCATTTTTATTTTTAGGCATTAAAATTAATAGTTCTGTTTTCTCTTTTGGTACCATCTGTTTTTAAATAAGCTCTCCCTAATAATTTCAAACACTTCAAGGAAAGTAAACAATTTGACTAGTAACATTTACACTTGTTATTGGTTGAGTTTTATAAATAAGATTCTATACTTTTAGCCGATTGTGTTAAAAAAAAAATACCTTAAAAAATAAGTGGAAAAAAAATTAACAAAAATAATTGAATTTAGATTAGAGGGGGTTATTTTCGCATATAAGTTTAATGTATAATGATCTCGATTTCCTGGCCATTCTTGCTCTTTAAAGCAGTTAGTACTCCAAATGCTTTTTATATTTTTTAAATTTGGAAAGTTATATATATATATATATATATATATATATATATATATATATATATATATATATACTAACTAAGTTAGTATATATATATATACTAACTTTCCATATATGTATAAAAATTATGCTACCACTAAGTCTAGGTGAGAGTGACAAACCCACTTCATAAAAATGTTTTCCTTGAACTTGTCATATCATTAACTTTGAATATGAGTGACAAGCTCCACTCTGACAAAATCTTTTAACTCTACCACTATGTCCGAATGGCACCCACTTCAAAATAAAAATCTCTCCATATCTATCACTAGCCCTAAGTCTGAGTAATAAGTTCCATCGTACAAACCATTTTAAAACTACATATAATTTTTTTTTTAAATAAAAAAAAAAGAATAAACCTGCACCCTTTAAAAATCACCCATCATTTATTTCTCATAGATAAACAAATTAACTGCTCTAAAACTCTAGAATGGCCTGAAAATTGTTTTTTTACATGAATTTAGATGTGAAATTAATTCCTCACTCTAAAATAATTGTTTTGTTTTTTTTTCTGACAAATTTTCAGTGTTCACACGTAATTGCCCCTAACCCTACGATTATTCTGAAGTCAGAGTGGCAGCCTTCCATCTCTTACCAAGACCTTCTTAAAAACACATAATTGTTTAAACACACACGCACAGGGTTTATTTCCTATTGAAAAAAATAAAATTGTTAATTACCCTGAAACGTTAAAAATTTTATAACATTATACATTTTCTGCCAAGTTTTTTTAATGTATTCATATGTAATTGCCTAAAAAAAAGGAGAATCACATTTTGGGGAGGCAAGGTGGCAAGTGTTAATCTGCAATAATACCAAAGAAATCTTACAATATATTCATTTCTAACAGTCCTAGTATTAGATTTCAGTTTTTTTGTATATAAAATTACAATTCAACTTTGAGTTCTCTTAACTTGTTTTTTATGGGTACATGGAATGTTTATGGTGTTGCAAAATATTTATGTACATTTATTGCAGATTACGTAGAAATCATGTATTTCTGGAGATTTTCAGTGCCATATTCAGATTCCTTGTACAAAAGCATATTTATGACAAATTTCATTGCTTTTATCTTGTGTTTTAACAAAGATATAGCATTTTTACCTAAAAATTAGTGTAAAAAATGTGATGAAATTGCATATGATCTTAAAAAAAAAATATCCAACGGTGTGAGGCACAAAAATAATCACTTCCTTATTTTTAAAATTTTTAAAAGATTCTTTCTTAGATCAACTCTTTCTATGTTTCTATGTATGCCATTGTTAAGATATTTCTATGTATGCCATTGTTAAGATATTTTAAGCAATTTCAATTTTTTCATGTGTTTTGCTACATCAAGGGTTTGAGTTTTTTTTGTTTTTTTTTTTCATCAAACCACTGCTGTGGCATATGTGTCAGTTGGTAGACACTTTTGAGTTGATGCAACCAACACTACATTCACTTGTATTTCTTCACCAGCTCCTTGAGTGTGTTAAACCATCTTATAATGAGCATTTCACTTGTTGCCTTGCTGTGAACTCGCGCTTTCTCAGTGAGAGTCTTAGGCACCCAGATACATGCAAAGTTTGTCATTATGTGCAATACCTTGCCCTGCCACAGGAAAGCAAGTTAATGCCCATCAACATGGCATAGAGTTCTGCCAAATTAATATGCTGAGCATAATTCTCAGTTCACAGCTAACAAGCATCCTCATACATTGTCTCATATCTTTCCAATGCCACCCAGTTGCTAGCAAGCTGGTATCAACCTATACATTAAATTCCCAGCCATCCATACACCAGTCCCCATAAGCTGGATCACTCTGCCTTACTGAATCTATGGTCTTGTACATCATATACTGGAAGAGGAAATCTGTCACTTTGTCATCCTAGCCCTTTGTGATAGAACTACCTTTTGTCTTGGTATGGCATAAGTCGACCCTTGTCCATCCATATGCAGAGATCCTGATCATATTCTGATTGAATTTCTGCAACCACTTGATATTCAGACACTTCATTGCATAGTTCTTCATGTGCAGTTATCTGCTCACTTCCATACCTAGATTCATGGTCGTCTTCAATGATTAAAGGTAGTGGTATAATCGGGTTCATACAGGGACTTTTACATTGCCGATCCAAATTGCTCATATAGGCCCAAAAGTTATGCCTCTAAATGCCTTTAACACATTGTTTTTCAAAAACAGATCAAACCTCAGTGGTTTACCACCTACTACCAGAATATTGCCTATGCAAAATTAATGTCATGTTAAAAAAAATAGCATTTCCCTATTGAATCATTAAAATGCTTCATATTGATCCTTTTAAGTACATATTTATATTTAAAAACAAAATTTTTAATTATGACCAACTCTGACTCTTTATCGTTGTCATAAGTCTTTCTTTTTTTCAGGTGACCGGATCTTTGATTGGGGGCCATATTTGTCATCTTGTGGCACTGAAGCTGCTCCTGTTAGTTGCTTCAAACATGTAAGTCATAAAAAATTATTTGATAACTTGAATGTTATTTTATTTTGGATTATTTGTATGACTATTGTCATCTTGATGGTTATGTTCAAAATGTTTCAGCCTTTTTCAATCTTATCGAACTTTCTTTTGAACTCTGGAATTTATATAGAATTTCAAGCTAAACTTTTTATTTAATCTACAGTGGTGCATTGTTCTCATTCTGTGTCAGCCATGACCAGGTAGACGTGTTCATTTTATGTTATTCTTAGTATTACCTTATGGATTATCAATTAGAACTAAGAATAGCATGAATTAACCTCAATTCAAATGTAATATGAATAGACATTTTGCTGTTCAACTCCTTATGTAGGATGTCCTTGTAGATATGGTCGCTAATTCTCAGTAGCCTTTGTCGTGTGACGATTTACCTTGTTTAGGATAAAAAATAAAAATTCAGACTGTATCTCCACACACATTTCTAAGATTGTTTAAGATGCTTTATAAGTACTAAAAATTAGGCATAACCAATTTTGTTTATTTGTGGACTGTTATCCTCCTCTTCATAGTTGTTTCACAACGTTTTGGCCAAGTGGTTAACTGCGGTGTGATAGGAATGCTGAGTCTCTTAACTGTATACTCAGGAATTACTGCCTTGCACAATTGTCTCGCCATGTTTTGGCCAACTAATCCTCTAGCCAGCTTTGGGTATGATTGAAACCGCTATCCTCGGACAATGCTCACTTGGAGATTTAACGCCTCTATCTATTGCGCCACAGGCCCCAAAGGGCAATCAAGGTTGGATTTTTTGTTTTTATAAATCCAAGTTTTTTCATTTTTATCTCGTCTTCCATCATGGGTCCATACCGAATGGTATATTATTTTATTATTGGAATCATTTGAGATTAGTAATATATTTGTATATTTGTGGACTGTTATCCTCATCTTCATAGTTATTGTTGCACAACGTTTCAGCCAACTAATCCTCTGGCTGCAACGGGATAGGAATGCCGGGTCTCTTAACTGTATCCTCAGTAATTATCAACTATGAAGATGAGGATAACTGTCCACAAATAAATATACAAATTACTCATCTCAAAGGATTCCAATAATAAAATAATAAACCAGTTTTGTATCGGAAAAATGCGAGTAAATACCAAAACTTAATTTGTATAAAATGCATATAAATAGATTGAAGAAAAATCTGATCCAAAAGAAATATAAACAATGAAACAGTTGATGTAGATTAATGATTTGCAGCAGAACATTTTAGACATTTTGAAAAGAAAAAATTCTAAAAAAAAATAAAATTGCCTTTTGACAAAGAGCAAAATGTATCTTTTATGTCCTTGTTCAGTGAGAGAAAAAATCTTTAAGCTGAAGCAGTTTATATGTTTGTCTCAATCCAGAATGCCTGTTTGGGGAATTGGATTTTCTCCGTATTAAAAACCAATCTTGTGTCTTTGTTGAGAGGCAAATAAAAAGGAACATGCAATCTCCACATTGAGTGTTCAGACATTCATAAGAGAGTATAAATGTGAGATCCCTTATTAGAAATTATACACAACCCCCACTTTGAATCAACATCCATATTTGGCTATTGTTTTTTGAATAACCCCACAAATGTGTGACTCTTCCTCCCATAAGTGGGGAGGTGCAGTGCCACCTATATACATTATTTAGTCATTGGTGGTAAGACTAGTATAACACCGGATTCAATCCGGGAACAGGTGATTAACAAAAGAACATCAAGCAATAATACAAATGTAAAATTTAAATGAAACTCTTTATTAAATTCATGTCACATTCTATGTGATTGCTTATAAACTAAGAGATGAATTTTATCTGATGCCAATGTTAATGTGTAGATATAGACTGGAATTGTTAACCTAATATTGGACCATTTAAAGTCAATGGAGTAGTTGATACAAAAACTTGAAATACTGTGTGTGTGTGTGTGTGTGTGTGTGTGTAATGATGAATGAGATTAAGAAAACAAAAACGCCAGTATAAATATTTGAAAATTTTCTTGTGAAAAGTGACATTCTATTTCAGAAACAAAAATAAAAGGCGTTAGAAATTCAAAAAAAGAAAAGGACTTGCATTGTTAAAGAGAGGGAGATTTTTCATAATGTCATATAGTTGTTAATGTATTTTTAATAGATATGAACGCAGTTAATATTCTTTCTGGAAAAAATGTCTTAAAATTCAAATATAGGTGTGTAACAAATGAAATGAGTGTTTTTGTTATGTAATTTATTGATTGAGATTATATGTATTAATAGGTGTTTCTATGGTGTGAGAGGGTCAAGCTGTGTCTACAATTAAATTATGTTCATTTAATAAAAATTTACTTATAGAAACCTCCATGTCGTTTAATTGTGCTTGAATTTGCGATCAACGCTAATTCAAGAAGTCTCCTGCGCAGTTTATTGGAAATAAATTTAACTATTTTTACTTGTTTAAAGTCAAAGGTGTAGATTATGCTGCAATGAATGAGAGAATAATGCACTTAGAGAATTAATATTTCTTATATCTCTTATATTCATTTAGCCTTTTTTTTCTAATTTATGCTGGGTTCACCAAAGTATCTATGATGGCAATTTTGGCAGGGAACACTAAACAAACTAGGAATTTCAATCATACAAACCATATTACAAAGTTCTGCATTAGAAACTGGTTTGTTTTGGAGATTTTTTTGTTTGTTTTTAATATTTGCCTGATAGTTTGTGATATGGTTTGTATGATTGGAATTCCTAGTAGGTAAAAGATGTCTGTTTGAGAGAAATGTCTGGTATATATAATTTTTCTTTATTTATCCTGGAAAATATTTGTGTCGCTTTTCGCTTAGCATTTAAAAGTGTTTGTAAAGTATTTGAATTCTTTGTCTAGATATTCTGGACTCCAAATGCTGAATGCACATTGGAAGAAACCAATTATACTTGTTTTTATTTTGTTATTATGGTGTGAGTAATCATTTTTGTGTATAGTTTTGCAGTAAACTTTGAAGGCTAGTTTATTATTGGATTTTATAAGTATGTCTAGAAAAGGTAATGAGTTATTGTTTTCTGTTTCATGGGTGAACTTTATGAAGGGTTCGACTGAATCTAAATTGTCTTTAATTTTATCTATGTGTGTGTTTTCAGGAAGAAAAATTAAAATATTGTCAATGTATATATTCTGTATTTGGAGGTAATTTAAATTTGTATGGACCAGATTCTAAGGAAAGGCAGCTGGGAAGGTTACCCATAGGAAGACTGAAATTTTGCTTATAGAAATGGTTATTGAATTTAAAATAAGTCATGCCAGTTATAAGTCTAATAATTTTTATAAAAGTGCCAGAAGGAAAAGATAAGTTAATGTTTGATTTTTTTTTTTTTTTTTTTTTTTTTTTTTAGGTGTTTATGGAGTAAATTTTAGCATTTTTAATGGGGACATTAATATATAATCTTATATCTAAGCTGTGTATAGTTTTGCTATGTACTCTAATGTTTATCTTGTCGAATAAATCTCCAGAGTTCTTTATGTGGGAGGTGCTGATAGTGCGCAGTAGTGGAGTTAAGATGTTGAATATGGCACGTGCAATTTTGTGTTGCACTACCGATGCCAGATATGGGGCGCATAGGGATGTCCGGTTTGTGAGTTTTTGGGAGACCATATAATGACGGAATATTGGAATGGTATTCAATGTATGAAATCCAAGTTTTTTTTTTTTTATATATAAGTAACAATTTCTACAAGCAACTACTTATGGGTAACCCTCTCAGTGGAATATTAGATTAAAGTTCACTGCAAAACTATACACAAAAATGATTACTCACACCATAACAACAAAATAAAAACAAGTATATATATATATATATATATATATATATATATATATATGATGAATGAAATTAAGAAAACAAAAACGCTAGTATAAATATTTGAAAATCAATTATCCAGAGGAAGTCTCGAAATACACAACATTGAGGAACACATAACTCAGTTTGTTCCTTTTTATTTCTCTTTCTCTCTCTCTCTCTCTGTATGTATGTATGTATATATATATATATATATATATATATATAAACTGCAAATGCCCTCAAACACACTTTGGTGTTCCTATATATCTGCATATTTATTTTATAAACTCCTAATAAATTAATATTATGTAATATATAGTTAGTGTTTTGCATTATATTTTAGATATACACAATATTTTCATTGATGTTAAAACATCTGCCTCTGTAATAACAGATACTACACTTTTAATTTAACTAAAATTTCAAGGAATCATTAAAATATTTTTTAGACATTTTTAAATGATACGTATTATCTTCGGACTACTGTTCTCATCTTGAGCGCTATTTTCACAGCGTTTTGATCAATGTAACCTCCCACCTTCAGGAGAATCTGGACGGAATTTTGAACAGAACTCTTTATTTACTTCACTGGAGTAGCATGCTCTCGTTCTGTCAGCCATGACTGGATATAGGTCTTAAGTAATTCACGGTGGAGAGTAAGACGACTCAAAGAAGTAGCACAAATGCGGGGTGACAATTGGTTACTAAGTCGGCCTAGTATAGAATTTAATGCTATTGGAACTGTTAATTATAAGTAATAGATAATATATACAGTAATAAGTAAACATATATATACACACACACAAACAGTGACTGAAAAATATAATTGTGAATTACTTAGGGCCTCTATCCAATCATGGCTGATGGAACAAGAACATGCTACCCCAGTGAAGTAAATAAAGAGTTTTGTTCCAAATTCCTAAGTTTGTCAAGATACACCTGAAGAAGAACATTGTGAAAATAACATTCAAGATGAGAACGATAGTTCAGATTCCAAATAATACATATAACAAATCCTCATCACAAAAATTCAAAAACATTTTTAAATGAAAAAAAAAACAAACCTATTAATTTTATATTATATTTTACTAGGGGTGGATAGTGTAGTATCAGTTGTGTTGTCACAAGACCGTCCTCTCAGGTATTAGATCATCCTGGGGTGGGGGTAATGTATCTTCTGGTGTAATGAGGTCATCTTTCAAGGAACTACGTTCTCCTTTTTGTTGTGTTTTCATGATCCTATATTCGAAGGCATTATCTTTTACAGGAACAATCCCTCCAGGTATTACCTCCCCTAGTTTGTATAGTATGTTTGTTCTTCATGATACCATCTTTCCATAATAGTTTTCTCCATTGTGAAGTGTGTGTTGGGTAATGTACTATCTGTTATGTTGGGATGTCATATTCCCAGGCATTAAATGCCTTTTTTTAGATGGGTTGGTGGTGGCGTTGTCATAATACTATGCTCTGTTTGTTATTATTTCCTCCTTTGGGGTCAGTATAGGAAGATTCAGCATTATATCATCCTCCCAGGTGAGCAAAAATACCCAACTGGAGGGATCATATATTTGCGAGTCGATTATAAATTTAAGGTTGGATTTTCTCCTTAGATCTATTTAGGTCTTACAATCAAAGGGACGGAAGTATGAATTTATTAGAATATAAAGACTTTATAAGTTCTATAAAATAAAGTAAAGTATGTTTTAAGATAATTTTAGCCATAACTATTTGAAATAAATACTCCAATAATAAAACATTAAGCTATGTTAACTATTTTAGTCACAATTATCTATATAAATAAAATGCGTGTCTGAAAATATTTAACCAATAAACTCTTAAACTACTGGTCACATAATACTGAAATTAACAGGAAATAATAATCTTACACCAAGGATGGTTTATAACAAGTAAAATATTTGGAGGGCTAAATAACGTGTACAGGAATATGTCGGCAAGTTGAAATGTAAAATGTTTGTTTCAACTTGTCGACATATTTCAATTACTTTTGAGCATGTGCAAATTCATTCAAAGCTTAAAGTTGTTTAATTTTAAATCTTTCTTATCTGTCAATAGCTCAAACAGTAAAAAGTGCTAAATGTTTTGGGTTCAATTCTAGCTAATGGTACCCAAGTCTTTTTTTTTAACTTTTGAAATCAGTATTATATATTAGGTACAATATAATATTCAATAGAGAATTGGCTCTGTAATAATAAATATGAAACTCACATGAATTAAAATATATTTAAATGTATTTTATGACCGGGAAAGGCTAAATGCCACCCCACTAATATATTTCAAGTACAGTAGAACCCCAGGATATGGTGGCCCTAGGATAAGTTTTTTTTTTTTTTTTTTTTTTTTTTTTTTCAGGTTATGATGTGGATTACATGTTTTTCTGGCTCCTGGTTACCGTATTTTTTCCGCCTTATGATGTTATTTATAATGTTATTCAATTATATACATGTGTATTATATACTGTACTATGTTTTGTTACTAATTTTTAATGTCGTATCCCGGGGTTCTACTGTAGTTTAAAGACTTCAAAAATTGATATATAAGCTTAAAACATCAGAGAATTTCAAAAGTTCACCTTTACAAGAAAGACATCAGTTTAATATGTATTATGTATATTTGCTGCTTATATTAATTTCTAAGTATATAGTATACTAGTTGGGGTACGAGGTGGTGTAGGTAGGAAATCCAGGAGGTGTTAAAAAAAAAAAAGTGGTGGTGGGGGTAAGCAAAACAACATTAAGCAGCCCAGGTGTAGAGGTATTTTATAAAAAAAAAAAAGTGGTAGTAGGCTGTAGACTGTAACCTGTAACGTGAAGGAGAAAAAAAAGGTTTTTTAAAAAAAAAAACGTTACATCTTAGCCGATGCGTCAGTGGCGAAACAGGAAGCCGCGAGCGTTGAAATTAAGCCTAGTCAATCCAATGGAGACAATGACTTGCGAAAATGGCGACAAAAAAAAAAAATTAGAAAACGGCTGAGTTGAGGGTGAAAGAATTAATGTTTTTGGCCAATTTTTCAATATTTGTCATCAGAGACGAGCTTTAAAACGATACCGATCTCATCAGGATCCATTGCACTTGTCAAAAGTTTTTAGCACACATACAAACATACATACACATAAAGACATTTGAGATTTATGTAAGAGACTAGCGGGGGGTACCCAGTGTTGCCCAGGTGTTTAGAAGTGAGGGGGTGGGTAAAATCAAAAGAAAGCAATTTTATAACCCTGTTTAAATATTATATAAAAAAAAAAATGTTAAAACTTAAAAAATCAGGAAATTTCAATTTAGTTTCACTTTATTTATACTAAAAAGCCAAACAAACACGCGACACAACGAAATAGCGCAAATTTTAAAAAGTCGATCAAAATACATCTAGACACGATGTCCCTTCGCAAATCGTATATATTACGATCTAGGGAGTATATAAACAGTTCTAAGACATAGTACCCCCCCCTCCAGGATAAATAATTGATCCATGGATCACAAAGGCCACTAATGACAGTATGCCATTTCAATCATGTGCCATTAATTTTGATGGATAAATTCACCAATGATGCTGCAGTTGTTGCTGATATTTGAACCAAGATATTTGAAACTTGCATTTCTTCTGGGGGAAAAACCTGACCATCTATCTAAATAGTTCCTCACTTATCTTTATCAATATTCCTGGTTTCAGTCTCAAATCATATCGCTCATTCCAAGATTGCACTTGCCCTTGCAGATATTTATTCTTGAAAACCAGTATGATAACGTCTGCATACAAAAATTTCTAAGGAACAGCAACTGACAATCTTGGGTGACTATTCAGTGGCATTAGTTTCTGGAGTGTAATGAATTGATATTTCTGACTATTTTTTACATTTTAATTTTTTTTTTTTTTTTAGAAATATATAACATTGCCCAAGATTACCTATTTAATGTAGAAACTGAAAACATCTGATTTTCCTGGCCTTTGCATGTTGAATGTGGCACACTCTACAAAGTACCATAATTCTTAACACAATTTGGGAAACCTAGTTCATCTATTTTTTCAAGTTTTCCATTTTGAAACTAGTTGGCCTATAATTTGTCTTGTGATGTAAAATAAAACATTTATGTGTGTGTCTGAAAATATTTTCCTGATACTAATAGGTATCCCAAACCAAAGTTTTATTTTCATTATATCTCATTTCATAGTATATAACTAAAACTGTAAGCTACTAACAAGTGAAAAATCCTTATAAATGTAATGTCATCTTGTGGTAAATGAAAATTAATACTAATGAAAGCAATAATTATTAGATGAAACCAACCTAAATACTAGGCAAAATCCCACTACCAATGGGAAAAAAGTGCAAATATGACACGGAAATGCAACTTTGACTGTTCATATCAATTTCATTTCAATAGCTAATGTATTGAATCTTCTTAGTATGATTCATAACACATTAGAGATCAAGATAAGTTTTTCTTTTAATTATAAATTGATAAAACCACTCAATGTGGATCATGTAAAAGCAGTCGAACAAACAATTTGGTGAAAAGGGCAAAAAAGGGTTAAAAAAATGCGTCAAAAGTATATGTTACTGAAATTGCTGTAAAAATGTAACGATTGGAGGTAGAAGCTTAAAACTTTGCAACTTTACTAATTTTTGGGTGAGGAACTAAAAAAAAAAATGTTTGCCTTGTTTCTAATAAAACCTTTCGCCACAGAAATATTTTTACTTTAGGGAATTTAAGCTTGCCAAAAAAGGGCCGACAACAATAAGATTTAGAAATTTTTTATACAAAAAGTCACAACTCTTTTTTTTTTTTTTTTTTTTTTTTTTTTCTTTGCTTAAAGCATTGAAAAACTTTCAACTTAAAAGTGAGATATTTTATAGGCAGAGGTCTTACTACAATTCCTTTCTTTATTGATTTTATCTCAGAATTCTTTCATAAGCTTCTGCTATGGAAGATATATCAAGAACACTCCAAATCCTACCATCACTTGAAACTGGCATTACCTCAAAACCCCATCTGTAAACAAATGCTGACTCTACCTGTGCAATGTCATCTGACAAAGGCCATCAAAAAAAATCTTTTCTACCTTTGGTTGGCCATAAAAATTTTATTATAGTGCTACAAACGCAATGGATCCAAATATAACCTCAATGACTTGGTCAGTGTAAAAGTTGGTGTCATAGTAGACAGCAACTCATTGTCCTTAATGCTCATAACTGAAGATATCCTGAGATGATTCTTCATCACAACTGCAGGAGTTATCTGAATGTTCAGCAGATTCACTAAGGGACTTTTTTGTTGCTTTGAAGGTGGAAATGAATCAACTGGATTTCTTCTAAAGTAGTCAGAGAGAGCAGCTTCCAGTTGAACTTTATTTCCACTGGTGTTGATTTTGACACCTAACACAACCTTGAGTGTTCAAGTCTATCAAAAACACTTGATGGAACATATACGTCTCGGTGGTACTTCTACAGTTCATTGCCGAAAATGGAGATGCCATTTTTTTTGCGCGCACCTATCATTAAAATCCGAGGGAGAAATCAGTATTTTAAACTATGACCGAAGCATGAAATAAATAACAAAAAAATTAAACTAGATAATGATTTTTTCGTTTCATTTAATTTGTTGTTGACCCTTTTTAATTTAAAAAATGTTTCATTAAAATTATTTATTTGTTCGGAGAAAAAAAAAAAGAAGACTATTTTATAGAAATCCAATGTTGCTTTCATTTACAAAATTGTTTTATTAAAATTTTATTTTCTTACGCAAACTTTTCAATAAATGTTTTTACAATTATATTTTGATACAGTAAATGTTTTGGTTTTCGAATGACGCGCTCCCAGTTTAGACAATTATGAATGTTATTTTTATTTTCTGTTTTTAATAATAAAAGTATATTTCATGAAAAACTTTCCTGTTTTCATTAATTAAATGAAACATTTTCAATTAAATAATCACTTTCTTTATTTACTTTTTTTATAGTTCTTTCTGGAAGTAATTAATATCTAGTTTAATTTTTTTGTTATATATTTCTAACTTCGGTCATAGTTTAAAATACTGATTTCTCCCTCGGATTTTAACGACAGGTGAGAGAAAAAAATGGCGTCTCCATTTTCGGCGATAAACATAAGTACCATCTCGGGAATTATTAAATAAACAAAAGAAAATGATTTTTACAGTGAAATTAATTTTTTCATTTACGTGTTACGTGCACCTAACTTAAATAAAATTTAATCTTTTTATTTTAATAAAAAGATTAAATTTTAAATAAATCAAAACTTTAAGTAAATCAAAACTTTATCAAAATAACCCAAAAATAAACGAGGGAAATTTAACTTTATTTACCAGTTTTCGCATCCTAAACTGTGCTAGTTTGGGATACCTAATACTAATAATAATTTTGATAATACTTTAAGCATTTTCCAATATTTTTCTTTATAGGTTGCTATGAGTGAAGGATGGGATAACATCACTGTTGGTATGAAAGTTGAAGTTCCTAATTATGATACAGCTCTGACAAATGTATTTTGGATTGCTACAGTCACAAGAATTGCTGGTAATTTTCTTTTTTTTTTTTTTTTTTTTTTTTTTTTTCCTATTTGTTCAATACTAAAAAAATAGGAAATGTTGCACACTTAAATTGTTTGTATCTGGTCTTGACAGTCTTTTGAATTGGACTGTAGTTAAATGCTGACATTCAAACAATATCATTTGTACAGAATGTGAAATAAAGTTTGCAGATTATAGAAAGAAATGAAAAAATCTTCGACAATAATTGATGTAATCTTAAAATTCAAAGTTCATCTCTTAGAAGATCTTCTGCTGGTACCCTGAACCTCAACTACAGCTTTCAGGTGAGACCTGAACTTTAGGCACTCTGCCTTCAGTATTCTTTGAGAAATGCTTGAACACCAGTTTGATCTTGGCAATCAGCTGTTGCAGAGTGTATGGATGGTGACTTTCTCAACACAATAGTTTATGGTGTTGCAATTGTGGAAGTTATCTTACAGCCATTTCTGGGTTTTCGCAGAGATATGATACATATCTGAGTCCTATCGCATATATGGCTTTCCTGTCCACTTGGTGCTTGATAATTCTATATAGCCATCAGAATTAAGTCGGTCCCTTTTTGAAGACGTGAACAGTATGTCATGGCTTTTGCTGAAAATATGCACAAAAACCACAGTTTGATGAAGTGATAATAAAACGTCAAACTGTGATGGTCTTCATGTGGACTGATCTATGTGCCCATATTAAAAACTTTTAGATAATATTAAGTTATGTTGGCCTACAAGGAATCTCCTACTTTAATAAAGAAGAATATCTAAATAAATGTGCATAAGAATTGGTAATGAAGTTTTCTCAAACCATACAATTCATAATTTGTCTGCAGATTTCAACTCCTGATTTACAGTTGTCTTCAGACAATTTATGATGTACCCATTTTACAAGTCTAGGATTCTTTCCAAGGTTTTAAAGAGGATCATGAATAGTTATACGGTTTTAGAAAAGCTTCAACTGATATTGTAGGATTTTTCTGCAAGTGATGATTGACTGCCCTGGTTGGTCTTCATCTATGAGCAAAATTCCCATTTCTGAATAACACATCTTTTTCATGTTTTTTCATTCGGGCATTTAGCTGGGCGAGTATTTGAATTTGCTCTGGCTGAAAATTTATTATTTTATTTTATTTTTACAAAAAATACCTAATATTTTTTACCTAAAATACTTTATGGATGCTATCATATTTTAGGAGTTTTCAGCAGTGAAATTTTAATTAAATTTTCCTGTAAAATAAAATCTTATCAAGTTAATTGTGTCCAAATATAATATATATATGATATATAAATATTATTTATTTCCCTTAGACATTCTCACATACTATTCAATTTCAGAGAATTAAAATCCAGACACTATAATTTTAACTTTTCTTCGATACATTTGTTTTCTCATTCCATCACTCCATATCATGTTTATTCACTCACAAATCTGGTTTTGTTACTTTCAACTGTATTTCCCCATACCTGAAGTGGCTACTGCGGTCAATTGACATAATTTTACCATAAATCATTGATAAAAATTCCTTGTAGGCCAACTTAACTCAATATTGCTGTTAAATAAGTTAACATTATTAATTTTTTTTATTGCTTTTTATGTTTTTGACAACATCTCATGCATTTCAGGTTATAAAGCTCTTATGCGATATGAAGGTTTTGGAAGTGATCCTTCTAAGGATTTCTGGATCAATCTTTGTACGCGAGATGTTCATCCAGTCGGCTGGTGTGCCACCATTGGCAAACCGCTTGTACCCCCTGAGTGTAAGTTGATCTTTAACTATTATTATTTTTATTCTTGCATATTTTATCAATTAAAATGTACAGTTTATTCCTTTTATGGAGGAAAATTTGTTCAGTTAAAAAAAAACAATTTTATAATTATTACTATTTTGAAAGAAAGGACCTACTATGACTTAAAACTGACAAAAAAATAAAAAGCAATTATCCTAATACAATTATGTATATTCCCTTTTAACTCTGTTATGTCAGTTCCCGTGTGGAGATGCGAGAATGTGATGGGATAGGCATTGTTGAGTGCCATTAAAAGGATGACTTTGAATCTGAACAAACGAATATTACTTCTGTTTGATAGTTGTGACGCACAAACTCGAATAATATCAAACTAAAACTGAAGTATTTGTATCATTCTATGTGTTGTTAAATAAATGTCTACACCAAGTCAACTGTGAGTATTCTCATTTCTTCCACTACTTCCTGTCATTTATGTGCTACACACATAATCGTCTTTGAGCATGATCTTCTGTAAGACATTAATAGTTATAATATACCAACAGCCCGATTCATAACAGAAAGAAAATGGCAAGAAATATAGGATAATCATAAAAACCACAAACTATATTACTGCAAACAAATAATTATAGCTGAAACCACAAAACCATTGCCTGAACAAAATCTTGTTTCTAAACACAACTTGGTCATTCAGCCAATTGTTTCTCTGTACATTTGTACAAATGTACAGAGAAACAATTGGCTGAATAACCAAGTTGTGTTTAGAAACACAAGATTATTACCGACCTGTTCTCCCAGATACATCAATAATTTCCTCAATTTATTGCATTGATGACAGGATAGTTATTACCGATACCTGAGATATTCCACCAATGATTATCTTTACCAAGACAGTACAGATCATTCTAAAACTCAAGCTTGATAAAAAGCAAAATCTGGACAATATTTACCCATCCATGTTCAGAATTCTTACTCTTATCCTGGTATGATCCTAATCAAAACTTTTCAATCTCATTTGAGGAAGGTGTAGTTCTGACTATAGTGACCTTCAAAAAATGTCAGCAAGAAAGGACTTCTAAATTATCCACTTATTTGCTATACTTGTATCATTTGCAAGGTTATGGGACAATAGTGCAAACAGACCTATTCCTTACCATAGTATCTGAGGATTGTGTAACCAATACTCACAGTCCACTCAGAAACACAGACTACCTAGTGGTATCAGTAGACATCGCACTCAAAACCAAACCCAAAGGTGAGGAGCCATTGCTCAAAATTACAAGGTACTACAAAAGGGTTGACTAGGAAGCCATCAGAGAACATATCAGTGATGCTCCATGGACCAATATCTTCTCTCTCTCTGCCAAACAGTGTGTCAATGAGACAATTGAATGGTGCATAACCGGCATTGAAGCACATGTCCCCTTACGGCAAGCCCCACTCACCCCCATGATTCACTACAGATTAAGTAGCTGCCATTGCACAAAGACGGTATGCGCTCCACTAGCTCGTACGTCATAAGTCAAATGCAAATAGGCAAAAGTTTATAGATGTTAGAAATCATTGTAAGAGAGTAATAACCACAGCCAAATTAGACATGCTGAAATAATTAGAGAACGCATAGAATTGCAGAAGATAGGAACTCATGATTTGTGGAAAATTTATAGTAGTGTAGTGAATAAAGGACAATCAGTAATTCCCCCACTATCCAACAACTAGAAGGTTGAATGCGTGGCAACCGAAAAGGCAGAACTGCTTGCTCGGTGATTCACCTCCAACTCCACCCTAGAGCCAACAACTCCCTCCCAAATTTCCCTATGTGGACGAAAGCCACAGTTGATGATCACCCTTTCTTATGTCCACGATGTCATAAAAGCTTAGACACTTCCAAGGCGTGTGGGTCTGATCTCATCCCTGCTGTATTAAGAAATGCTCAGCTGAGCTAGCCCTTGTACTTTCCAACCTCTACAACAAATGTCTTGTTGAATCCTGCTTCCCTAATAGCTGGAAGATGGCCTCTGTAGCACCAGTGTACAAGAATTCTGGCAAAAGGATCGACCCTCTCAATTATTACCCTATGTCTCCTCCCTCTCTTCGCTAAAATCCTTGAGACGCTAACCAATCAAGCACTAGTCCA
Organism: Euprymna scolopes; assembly: GCF_053919585.1. Classification (NCBI taxonomy): domain Eukaryota; kingdom Metazoa; phylum Mollusca; class Cephalopoda; order Sepiida; family Sepiolidae; genus Euprymna; species Euprymna scolopes. The sequence goes on from NC_136515.1 coordinate 31,566,182, forward strand.
CCACCTTGCAAAAGCTAATCTTGTTTCTGACAAACGGTACGGATTTAGGCAATGACGTTCTACTGCAGATATTTTAAGTCATCTCTTAATGCATATACCATGCACTGGATGAGGTGAGGGCTGTAGTCCTTGATATATCCAAGGCCTTTGACAAAGTCTGGCATGAAGGGCTACTAATGAAAATCAGATCCTATGGTATAACTTGACGAATACTAAATATAATTAGATCCTTCTTAAACAATAGGACCATTCTTTCTAAGTGAAACTGCATAGGGCCAACCACTTCTCTAGACGAATTCATAATTAAAGGATACTCCAATTTAACATCTAAATCTGACCTCCAAGATTGCCATGGGCATGGAATATGTGCCTACATCAAAGATGGCTTTCCATGTGGTAGGGATATCTCCAGAGAAGACCCTAATTTACCTGATATGTGCTTCTGGGTTGCACTAGATTACACCACTGCATTTATATTTGCCCTCTATCGCCCCCACAACAGTGGGGTTACTATCTTTAAGAGCATATCTGAGAAAATTTACCACATCCTGTCTGCTCATCCTTCGGCTAATATTCACATTTGCGGTGACTTCAATGTCCATAACGTGGAATGGCTGACCCACTCAAATAAAACCGATGACGAAGGGAGGTTTTGTCATGATTTTGCCATTGCCTATGACCTTACTCAGGTTGTTCACAAACCCACCCGTGTGCCTGATACACCTGGTCAGTATGCAAGCCTTCTAGACCTTTTCCTCGCAACTTCCCCTGAGCTGTGTTCATGTTCCGTTCTATCTCCTCTGGGATCCTCTGACCACTCCGTTGTATCAGTTAAGATAAAATGGAATGTAATAAGTCTTCAGACGTACCTCTCCACCACTGAGTGGGATAGCTTCCGTACATTCATATCTGACCTACCTCTGTATTCCATGTTTAAAAAGGATGTGTCCTCTATAGTATCAGACCTGACCAAATGGTTAATTGTAGGCATAGACTAATTCATACCATCCAAAAAATTCCAACAAAAACCTAACAGCCAGCCATGGTTCTCCTCTGAATCTGCTGCTGCCATCGCGCACAGAAATCACTTTTTCCATAGCTACCAACGTAATAGATGTACTAAAGCTGCTTTCAGGACTGCCAGCAACCACTGTAAAAGAGTAATAAAACATGCAAGAGAGCTATATGCTCAGTCTGTTAAATCCCAAGTAGCTGAGCAGCGGCTTGGTTCCCACCAGTTCTGGCAAATAGCAAACAGGATCTTGAACAGAAGCGTGCATTCTATCCCAACTATCATCAATGGAGCTGAGGTCATCTCGTCAGCATCAGACAAGGCCAGTCTATTTGCCAAGAACTTTGCAGCTAATTCTACCCTATGCGACAATGACCATCAACTTCCTGTATTTCCTCCTATAACAGACAACACGCTATGCAACATATAAATATCTGTGCGTGAGGTCGCCAAGCCTTGATTCCAGTAAAGCAACTGGTCCTAATGGCATTCCAGTTATAGTGCTGAAAAAGCTCCAACCAGAACTTGCTCCCTTACTTACAAAACTGTTTAAGCGTTGCCTTAAGGAGAAGTGCTTTCCAACACCCTGGAAAACCTCATCAGTATGCCCTGTATTTAAGAATTCAGGTGAAAAGTCATCTCCCTCTCAGTACAGACCAATAAGTCTCCTGTGTGTCATGAGTAAGTTGTTGGAATCCATATTAAATAAAGAAGTAGTCAACCACCTCAACAGAAACAACCTTCTTAGTGACATGCAATATGGTTTCCGCTCTGCAAGATCTACAGCAGATGTGCTAACGGTTATATCACATAGGATTAGTGAATCTCTTGACAAAGGTTTCCTTTCCAGGGCAATTGCTCTTGACATATCGAAGGCCTTTGATAAGGTATGGCATAAGGGCCTACTTGACAAGATTTCCAGCTACGGTATTACTGGAAATGTTTTCTCAATCATTAAATCATTTCTCTCCGATAGGTTCATAAGAGTAGTGGTTGATGGGCAGAAATCAGAGGCCCACAGTATTAATGCTGGAGTCCCCCAGGGATCCATCCTGGGCCCAACTCTCTTCCTGATCTACATCAATGATCTCCTAAAACACATACTTAAATCATTTGTTGACATCTATGCTGATGACACGACCATCTATGGCAACACATCAAAGGCCGTAAATGATGATGTTCTCTCTGATTCTCTCTCCTCTGATCTTGAGCGCGTGGTACAATGGGAGAAGTGGCTGGTCACTTTTAATGCATCCAAAACCAAGCTTCTATCTTTACATCATTAACGCTCTGATCCCCATCTGGCATCAATTAAAATGGATGGCTCTCGTCTTGGAGAGGCTCCATGTTTTGACAAGCTTCTGGGTTTGACCTTTACTCCTGATCTGAAATGGAACGCATATATCAAATCTGTTGCCAGGGACGCTGGGAAAATGGTGGGATCCTTCTACCGCTCCAGAAGATATCTCACTACTGATGCAATTCTCTATCTGTATAAAAGCCAAGTACGTCCAAGGATGGAATACTGCTGCCACATCTGGGCAGGAGCTGCTAAAAACAGCCTATCCTGCCTTTGCAGAGTACAAAATAGACTTTGTGGTTTAGTGGGATGCCCTTTTCTCTTCTCTGCTACCTCTCTCCTACAGAAGAGACGTTGCAAGCCTGTCTTTGTTTTATTATTTCCATGGCAAGGTGCTCGTCTGAGCTTCAATCCCTTGTCCCCCCTTGACAATATTTCACGAGAAACACCCGTCTGGCTGAAACTACTGTCAATAATCTTCCCCACTCTTTATCTGTGCCTAAATCCAAACGTAGATTCCATGAGCAAAGCTTCTTTCTTAAAACTGCACGCTAGTGGAACTCTGCCGCTTGCCTGTTTCCCACCTGACTACAACTTGGATGTCTTCAAGTCCAACATAAACAAACTCCTGACAAACCGCCCCCTTAAGTAAGACACTCTATCAAAACCCCCAATACTAATGATTACTACAATACTATCTTTGCAGCTAATTCTATCCTTTGCGACCAAGACCGCCAACCCCCAATATTTCCTCCTGTATCAGAAAACACGCTATGTGATATACGTATATCTGTACGTGATGTTGCGAAGCTAATCAAAAACCTTGATTCCAGTAAAGCAACTGGCCCTGATGGTATTCCAATTATAGTACTCAAAAAACTTCAACCTGAATTAGCGCCCATACTTACAAAACTGTTTAAACGTTGTCTTAAGGAGAATAATTTCCCATCTCCCTGGAAAATCTCATCAGTATGCCCTGTATTTAAGAATTCAGGTGATCGCTCATCCCCCTCTCAGTACAGGCCAATAAGTCTCCTGTGCGTCATGAGTAAGTTGCTAGAATCTGTGTTAAATACAGAAGTAATCAAACATCTCAACAAAAATAACCTTCTTAGTGACACTCAATATGGTTTCCGTTCTGCTAGATCTACAGCAGATGTCCTTACAGTTATATCGCATAGGATTAGCAAATCTCTCGACGGTGGCAATCTTTCTAGGGCAATTGCTCTTGACATATCTAAAGCCTTTGATAGGGTATGGCATAAAGGTTTACTTCATAAGATCGCTAGCTATGGTATAGCTGGAAAAGTCTTCTCAATTATTAAATCATTTCTTTCTGATAGGTTCATAAGAGTAGTAGTTGAGGGGCAAAAATCAGAAGCTCACAGTATTAATGCCGGTGTCCCTCAGGGATCCATCCTGGGCCCAACTCTTTTCCTGGTCTACATTAATGATCTTCCAAATCATATCCTTACATCATTTGTAGACATTTATGCTGACGACACTACCATTTATGGTACCACATCTAAGACAGTAAACGACCAAGTTCTCTCCAATTCTCTCTCCTCTGATCTTGAGCACGTAGTACAATGGGGAAAGGAGTGGCTGGTTACTTTTAATGCATCTAAAACCAAGCTTCTCTCTTTACATCATCAACATTCTAATTCACATTTGTCATCAATTGAAATGAATGGCTCTCGTCTTCAGGAGGCCTCAAGTTTTGACAAGCTTCTGGGCTTGACCATTACTCCTGATCTTAAATGGAACATGTATATCAAATCTGTTGCCAAGGCCGCTGGAAAAATGGTGGGATCTTTCTATCGATCCAGTAGATATCTCACTGCTGATGCTATTCTCTACCTATATAAGAGCCAGGTACGTCCAAGGATGGAATACTGTTGCCACATCTGGGCAGGAGCTGCTAGAAAGGACTTGTCCTGCCTTGATAGAGTTCAAAATAGACTTCGTAGCCTCGTAGGAGATGTCCTTTTCTCCTCCTTGCAACCTCTATCTCACAGAAGAGATGTTGCGAGTTTGTCTCTGATGTATCGTTATTTTCATGGAAAGTGTTCAACTGAGCTTCAATCTATGGTCCCCCCCTCGCCAAACTTTCACAAGAAACACTCGTCTAGCTGTAAACACTATCAATAATTTCCCCCACTCTTTATCTGTGCCGAAACCTAAACGTAGATTCCATGAACAAAGCTTCTTTCTTAGAACTGCACGCCTGTGGAATTGTCTTCCGTTTTCCTGCTTTCCGGCTGACTACAATATTGTTGTGTTCAAGTCTAAAGTAAATAAGTTCTTGATGAGCCGTTCCATATAAGTTATTAAATTTACCAAATTTTCATTACTAATGATTACTATATTGACCAATTTCTACTGTACACTCTTTAACCCTTATCTTTGAGTGGCCTCTGGGCCTTGATAATGTGGTGATGACTTTGTTGTAAAAAAAAAAAAAAAAAAATCTCATTGATTACTGTACATGCAGTAACCCTTATCCCTGAGTGGCCTTCAGGCCTTGATAAGTGGTGACCCCCATGTAAAAAAAAAAAAAAAAAAAAAAAAAAAAAAAAAAAAAGAAGGTTGTCATTGATGGACGTTCATCCAAGACGCATAACATTAATGCAGAAGTGCCTCAAGGGTCGATCCTTGGACCTCTATTATTCCTGATATTCATCAATGACCTCCCCGATAATATTGAGTCCAAGATTGGTATATTTGCTGATGATACAATGCTCTATAACATGAATGAGAGAAGAACAGGTGGACACAAATCCAATACAATGGCTGAATCCTTAGAAAATCCTTAGAAAATGACTTCCAAACCATGGTTGAATGGAGACGTAAATGGATGTTGACATTTAATGCGAGTAAGACTAAGCTCGTCTCTTTTAACAATTACAAGAAGCCTCTCTAACCATCGATAACTATGACAAATAACTCCTTACCTGAGAATTCTTCCTTCAAACTCCTCAGCTTAACATTCACAGGAAATATGAGGAATATTGAGGACATTGCAAAGGCTGCTGCATGGAAGGTGGGCTCCTTCTATTATGCTAGAAAACTGCTCCCACCTGAGAGTATCCTGTACCTTTACAAGGTCACCATTCGCTCATGTATGGAATATTGTTGCCATATTGGGTAGTGCATCTACCAGTAGTCTCTCCACTCTGTCAATTAGGCTCCAACCCCTGTCCCATTGCCATGATGTTTCATCCCTGTGCCCGTTTTAAAAGTATTTTAATGGAATGTGCTCTGATGAACTCGTTGCACTTGTGCCCCCTTGACATACATATCCCCGACAAACGCGCTTGGTAACAAAATCACACCCCTTCACTGTTAAGGTCCTTAAATGTCAGAAAGTTTTCTACTCAAATAGCTTCTTCCCTAGAACAGCTAGACTTTGGAATTCCCTTCCTGCTACCTGCTTCCCAAACTGTACTGATATGCAGAAGTTCAAATGCAACGTAAACCAACGTCTTAATCTTTCTTAGGCATCGTCACAATTAATATCTTATGTCCAAATGGTCACAATTAATAATCTCTTATGTCCAAATAGCAATATACCTTGTTTGGGGTGAAGATGAGTAAAAAAACAAAATCAACAACAAAAAAAATTTTCCAATGTATTTGAATCTATTAATCACTGTACATAAAAAATTCATCTTTTGATAATAAAATGGATTAGCTCATTCCTTCAATGCCGTTTTTATTCAGTTGTGCATGCAGAGGAGTGCCTCAAGGATCTGTCCTGGGTCCGGTTCTTATTATTGTTTATATGAATGCTGGGGAAAATTCTTCCAGCATTCTTGGAAATGAGCACTCTGGATTGGAATAAAAATAAACATTGCTTCAGTCTAAAAGGATTTCTCCTAAATTGACTGATCAGCAGGTTCAGTTCTGTTTTTGCTGCCTGCCAATGATCTGCCAGAGAAATTAACTGAGCTGTAAACCACATTATTTTTAACTGGAACAACTCCATGAACAATGTAAAGCTGGTATCATCTAAAAGCAAATATGATCATTTTCAAGATAATCTCAACAGAATGTAGTCTTGATTTCAAGTAGGTATTTACATATGCACTCTGCAAAATGCAGTCCTCTTACTAATGGCTCTCTGCCTCTTGTCCTCCTGATCATTGGTTTTTCCATCTCAACCACTTAACATCGTTGCTAATGTAAAGAACCTTGGCAAACCAACATGTCACTGTGTTGAGATGGCAAGCAAAACCAGGCAGATTTTCGACCTGATCTAGCCTCGCAGCCCTGATGTGGCCAATTTTTTGAGTATGTTATCTAAATAAAAAATCTGTATCTTCAAAAAGATATACATTATTCAATGGTTGACAAGCAGAATAGTGATGCAGTTCTCCATGCTTACTTAGAAACAAAGACTTTAAAAACTAAATCTGTTCTCATTTGAACCGTGAAATATGCAAGGGGACCTAATTCTAGCATACAAAATCATTAATGGTGATGTGAATTTTTTTTTATCCTAATACTTAGTGAAGTGTTCCTGGTTTAGGACAACAAAATTAAAGAAATTAAAAAAAAAAAAATTGTTTTTGCAAGCCAACAACCGCCGGGTTTGAGATCACCACTGGCACCAACCTTCGTCTGTCTGCCTCTCACCAACCTAACCTGTCAACTCCTTTTATACATGTCTCCCACATGATTTCACGTGAATTCCACAAGAGCACACCTTTTAAAACTATGGGCGCCATCTTGATTTCTCTCTCTCTCTCTCTTTCGCCCAACCTCACCCGACACACACGCGATAAGACCTCTGTTCATTTGATCTGTTTTTCCCTTTCTTTTCTCCTTTCCTTCTGCTAACTTTAAACAACACTTAGTCACAGACTTCGAGGTCACCTGCAGATGTACCATTATTGTTTTCATTTCAACAGAAGAAAGACGGCATTCTCTGTCCATGTTCCTGCTTCCTGGAACAGTCTGGTAAAGGAGATTGTAATAATGCTTATCATATCCAAGTTTGAAGTTGCTTTGAGCAAACCTTCAGACTATATATCGATTTATACATTTTATTTCGCAAACAAAAAGTTTAACAAAACAAAATTAGGCACAAGGCCAATCAAAAAATGGGAGGTGGGCGGTCTATAGTCATCTTTGTCACTGTATCTTTGTTAACTAAGCTAATCTTAGCTAGAGCTCTTAATACCACATTCACACCAAGAGCCGTCCTACTTGAGATTCCCAAATCAAGTCATTTATTTAGCTATATATATAGCTAAGAACCTAAACTAGACAAAGGGTTTACCTCAAGGGGTCTGTAGTTTGTGCCATGTTCAGATGGGGAACATATACTCCAACTTGGCACTTCTTTGTGCACACAAGCTCGCTATTTTGATCCATCTTCTGTCACCGGATGTAATCTTTTCCTATCACATCTGATCTTGACCATTAGTTGATACTTGAAGAACTTGATCAGATCCTGATCAGCAAAAGGTTCAACCCCATGCTTCTTATTCAGTTGCGACGTTCACACCACCATTCTGGCTACGACTAGAATTGTGAAAAAAAACCATTCCTCTCTCTCTCTCTCTCTCTCTCTCTCTCTCTCTCTCTCTCTCTCTCTCTCTCTCTCTCTCTCTCTCTCTCTCTCTCTCTCTCTCTCTCTGTCCCACGGTGGCTTGGTGTTGTGGATGACATAAAATGTGTCTAGTGGGTGAGGATGCTCGGGATTGATACGAATCATCACTTTGTTGATATAGACCCAGTACCGTCAGAGTTCACTGCATTCAAAGAACACTGGTGTTTCCTCTGCTGGATCCTACAACAGGAGAAACCTTGGTGACCTCATTAATTTGGCATGATGTTGAGGGGTAACTTGTTTTGGGCCAACTGCCAGGTCAAGGAAAACTCAGAGTTTTTGAGATGACTCGCTCAGCTCCACCAGGAGCAGATCTCCTCCTTCGACAACCCCAAACACTCTAAGCCTTCCCTCACTAATGCTCTATACAGTTTCTTTTTCGAAAGCCATGGCATGTCGGAACTTTGCGAGCCTCCCCAACTGCAGACCGACAGACTTGCTGCAGCTGATTTTGGCCCCTGTGATGTTTTCATACTGTTTAAGTGCCTCTGTCAACTGCCTCAATGTCTAGGAAGCATGACACAGACGTTGATGTCATCAGCAAACGCGGATACCCTGGCTCTCAAAGTGATCCTGCACAGTACCAGATTTACCTCACTACACATTAGCTGCGAAGTACCAGTTTCAATGCAAGGATGTAAAGCAAGAGCGACAGCAGACAGCCCTGATGCACTGACCAGGAGATGGCGAAAGATTTTGAGCACTTTTCGTTTATCTGTACCACTGCCATCAGCGTGCAGTACAGTACGGAGATCTGTTTGCAGAAGTCCAGTTTAAATCCAGCAGTCTCTAAAACAGATACCAGCTAGCAATGGTCGACCATATCGAAAGCTTTGAACTGATCCAAATTGATTAGCATGGCTTCCATGTCTATCCCTCCCTCCCTCCCTCTAAGGTCGTACAGATCAGGTGCAAGTTGTTTTGGATCGATGTTCCCTTTATGGCATAATTCTGCTTGAGTTTGATCAAGTCGCCGATAACAACCTGCAGCTGATTTGATAAGACCTTAGCCAAAATGTTTAGCTCTGTGTTTAGCAGAGTTATTGGCCTGTAGTCATTTAGCTCTTCCCTACCATGCTTGCCCCTCTTTCTCAGTGATGTAATCACTCCCTTGGTAACTGACTTGGGATGGAACCTTCGTCAAACTAATGGTTGAACACATTCATCAGAAGTGATATAAACATACAGTTCATAGGGAAGACAAACAAGTCCTGGCTATTTGTTGCAGCTGACCTGCTTCAATGAAGTCGGGATCTCCTGCTCTGTCACTCTGCCCTCGCAACCAGCTACTTCAAGGCAGGGAGAGTCGGCTAAATAGTCATCAAAATCGTGGACAGAGATCAGACTATTGTGTAAAGTGCTCTTCAAAATGTTACCAAAATTCCTAGCAGATCTCCAAAGTAGATCCTAGGGTACATCCAACTGTGTATTTGTACTTATCCAAGCCATGCATAGAAACCTCTTTATGCACATCCGCGTCAGAGTTCATGGCTTCATTGGATACTTTTCTAAACCTAGCCCTAACTACTTGGCTTTTGTAACACTTATTAGCTTTGCACCAAATGTCCTGCTTAGCTAGTTCCTGACTAACAGTATCCCCCTCACCCGCCACTCTTCTAGCTGCTTCTTTGTCCTGACCTTATCTTGTGCGAGGCACTGGTCATATCTGACAAAAGTTCCTAATCTTGGATTTTAGGCTAACCTACGACTTGCTCCCGGTAACCGCCCCCACTAGAGCCCCTTGGATAAGTTGAGCTAGTTTCTCCCGGAAATCTTGTATATCCAGCAAAGAGATATTCAACCTCCAATACCCGCCTAGTTTGAGCCTATTCCCTAATTTCAAAAAGCCACAACTAGTTTATGATCCGTTTGACCTAGCCAATGGAAAGTAGGATAGTCTAAGAAATCTATGCCGCCTCTTTTAACTAGCATCCTATCCAAATAGGTGTTTGGGTAGAAGTCAATGTTATTGGCCCATATCCTCATCTCCCGCCCTGAGTGCTTGATGTCTACCAGATCGTATCCAGTCATTAGATCAGCCAAGCTGGTTTTGCACCTCTCAGACCCTCTAGCTTCCCTTCCAACATGTCTATTCTAGGGTCAATCACCCACTAGAACTATGTGCTTCAGACCTACGACAAGTGTCGAGATCTCAAAAGGAGACTCTCAAGCGGTGTCAGGTGTATGAACCGCAACGACCTGAAACACTCACTGTTTGACCTCAATATTGGCCTCTTCCTTATGGACGTCTACCGGCGCAGACAGGGTCTTTAAATAGCACCTGACAATCCACAGATGAAACAAAGTGTCTCCAGTATCACAGCCACATCTACTCCCAGGGACAAGAGGTTCCTCTGGACCCAAGACGACTTGCTGCACTTGGTTGCTAATCCAGATTGGACATGCATAAGCTTACGAATATTAGTGCCATTAGAAATATACACACAAATGCTGTAAATATAACATAAAATTTAGTAACCTTGTTAACAAAAAGCGTGCACTGGATTTATAAAGGAAGATGCATACCCTCAGTTTCATATGAAATGGAAGAAAACACCTGTTTCCACTCCAACTTGACTATACAGATTTTGAAGTTTCATTGATCTAAAAGATGATTTAAAAAGGTTTGATATGTCGTAAGACATACAAACCAATTCATAAGCAGTAAATCTAATAAAACTTGTCACTATGCACATTTTTCATTTGTACATGAATGCTTTTGTAGCAGCCATCATCATCTTTGTTTTTTTTTTTTGGTTTTTTTATCCACAAATAAAGAGTCTATCAGAGATTGAACCTAGAGCCTTCCATATAAAAGATAGAATCTTGTTATTTTTGTGTGATGACGAGAATTCACTTATGTAAATGAGCATTTCATTTGATGGGTGACTTATTGGAATAAAAACAATAAGAACTTTCTAAAGAAAATTTCTGAGAAAACATCTAATGAGCTGTGAACCGCATTATTTTTGACTGGAGCAACAAGTCAATTATTTTAATTGAATTCAATGAAATTTATCTTTAATGAACTCTGAATGAAAATAAGTTTCAAATCCTTTTTACAGTCACAGATGGTGCAAGGAAGGGTGAATAACATCAAAGTTGAATGATAAGTAAGAGAAGGGGTGGGTCAATCTTTAATTCAGAGAAAAGGGAAGAGGAAGAAAGGTTCTTTTTATGGCAATATGAGAGTATTTTTTTCAAAGATAGCTTGTTTTTTATAAAAGTATTGTTACATTATTTTGCCATTATGTAATTGAGATGATTCCATTTTGTAATATTTCCTTTGTTATTCTCGATCGTTCATTGTGTCTTCTAATATTGAAGAAAGAAATTAAGTTTGTTAGCTATTTGAAAATATCCTTTCTCTATAAAAGTAGGTGTTGATAAACAAACGCACATCATATCAATGCAAGCATTGCTCAATATCTGGGCTCACCTTCTTTCTGATCTTCATAAATTATATTCCAAGATCATTCATTGATATTTATGTGGACAGCACAACTATTTATGGCAGCATTTTGAAGAGTATCGATGATAGAGATCTTTCTAATTCTTTTTTGACTTGGAGCACAAGTGCAATGAAGAAAAAAGGTGACTTTTAACATCTCTAAAATCAAGCATCTTCCTTTTTACTACCAACACTTGGACTTAATTTCTTCCCAGTAAAAGTATGATTGTTGTTGATTATTTGGTACTATGTGGCCTGTTCTTGAGTCTGATAAACTGATTATTTTGATGTTGATAAATCTATAATATAAATCTCAACTGTCTGTTTAAATGTTTGTATGTCTGCCTAAAATTTTTAAGCTTGATCCTTCGGGCGACAAATATTGGAAAATTAAATCAAAACATCGAGAAAAAAAACACAAAAAAACTAACGTAAGGCAAACGAACGATGTTAAATGTAAAAATCGAAAAAACAAAAGAAAACAGAAAAACGAACGTTAAAACTACCCCCCCCCCAAAAAAAAACGTGAAAAATGGCTTAAATAAGCCTGTTTCAATATCAAAATTTAAAAAATTGGTGGGTACCTGAGTGTTTTTGGGTGTGTGTGGTCGGTGAGGGGTGTTAATGAAAACCTAAGAATAAGCGAAGTAAAATAAAAATAAAAAAAAAACAAAAAAAAAAACAGCAAAACGAACGTTACGTGAAAAATGGTTTAAATAACACTGGTTCAATATTTAAATTTAAAAATCGAAAAAAAAAAAGACATCTCACACCACAATTTGAACCCAAAACGTTTAGATAATGACCCAACGGTCTAACCAACTGAGCTAACACGACGTACATGAAATTTAGTCAGTTCTTCAACTATTTAAACTAAATCAGGTCATGACGTCATCTGACGCATGCGTAGAACCGATCTCGTCATGAGAGGACAGTTTTTGTTGAACCCCCCCCCTGCGACCTAACCATCTCGACCATGGGAACAGATGAATTGATAAGTGTGTTAAGTTGACGTTTATAAACCGAAATTAGCAGGTGCGACAATGTCAAGTTGCGGAAGCCGGTTTCTGTTTTCCCCACTACCCGGCGATCAAACAATAAAAAAAAAAAAAAAAACTAACGTAAGGCAAACGAACGATAAAAACAGAAAAACGAACACATGAAAAATGGCTTAAATAAGCCTGTTTCGATATCAAAATTTTAAAAATCGGTGGGTACCCTGGTGTTTTTGGGTGTCGCGAACGTTATGTGAAAACTGGCTTAAATAACATTGGTTCAATATTTAAATTTAAAAAAATAAAAAAAATAAAAAAATCTCATGCCACAATTCGAACCCAAAACGTTTAGATAATGAACTAAGGCCTTAACCAACTGAGCTAATGCGACATACATGAAATTTGTTTGTTTTTTTTTCAACTATTTAAAGTAAATCAGGTCACGACATCATCTGACGCATGCGTAGAATCGGTCATTGTCACGGGAGGACCGTTTTTGTTGACCCCCCCCCTCCCCTGTCGAAAATTGTTGATTTCGGGGTGAAAAAGTTAACGTTTTTTTGCCAATTTTTCAATATTTTTCAAGCAAAGGATGGAGCTTCGATGTGATACAGAGTTTCTGAATTTTCGTCGCGTCTGTCAAAAGCTTTTAGCAGACATCCAAACATACACACACGCACATACATACATTTTCGCTTTTATATATATATATATAGATTACTTTTTACTGAATTTTTTTAATTAGTTTTCAAATTATAATTTTAATTTTTTATAGCTATTCAATCTAAATATGCAGACTGGAAAGAATTTTTGGTTAAGCGGCTTACCGGTGCGAGGACACTACCAAATAACTTTTATAATCTGGTGAGTTTTTATCTTTTTTAAAATTTTGATTATTTTGTTTCTAATAGAATTTCAACATCTAACAAGATTTCAGAACTTTGCATTGAGGGTTCTTCAAGTTGTTATTCTCTAGAATGAAATATAAAATTGAAATATCTTCAATCATTTGAAGCTTTGTTAGAATATAGATCAGGAATTGGATCAAATTTATTGTTTTATGAGTCTATTTACATGTCTCCTCATGAGGATATGATACAAGGCTGCTTTATCCAACACTTGACTCTAGTTTGGTGAAAAAATAAACATTTCTTTAGTTTATAAGAGTTTCTCCTCCTTAGAACAAAACAGATACATCTTCACAAAAAAAAAAAATATAATTCATTTACAAATTGGGCACTGGCGATCAAATGTGTGTGTGTTTGTGTGTGGAGGGGGCAGCAATGTTCATTGTCTCTCTATCCTACTATTAACCAGGCATATTGCGGTCCTAGATATGACCTTAAACTATATCCGATGGTGAGGGCCCCAGCTTGCAGGCCTTAGGGAGTGTGGAGCCACCCTTTAATTGCCATTGCTCCCAGGTCCACTCTGACCCAGAGTGGTAGCACCTGTTAGGGTCCCAACTATGGGTTAAATAGAATACGACTTAAAAAGCAAATATACTATATTAAAAAATCGTTCTTCAAAATCACCAGATTCGGCATTAAATAACCTGAAAAGGGTTGATATGCCGTAAAACAAAACAACCAACCAACCAACCAGGCATATTGACGCATTCATGAAAGGATTGTTACTTTCATTCTTCACCATTTATTCATAACTTTCACTTAAGCAATCCACATTTACTCTATCGACTACCCTACTTAAAATATTAAAACGGTCTTAATGGAATTTTTCTTTATAGTGTATATAATTTCATTAGAAAATGGAGTATAGAGTAACGCAAATCTTAATAAAAAAAAAAAAAAAAAAATTTAAGAAATCAAGTTAGTAAGATCCTACTAACCCTTTCTTTAGAAAAAATGTAAGTCCCACTGTTTTCCAGCTTCTTTAGAATCAAACACAAGCAAATTGATGTTTAAATGGGAGTGGAAAATAAGTTTGAACCTATGCTTCAATTTTTAACTGCACTTCTTTACAAGTTGGTAATCCAGCTCGAGCCACATGCCAAGATTTCAACTAGACTATCTATCCATCAGGAAGGACTAAAATGAAACATTGTTTCTGGCATCCAACTGCAGGGTGATCATTTTGTAATACAGCATAAAAAATGGCGAATAACAAAATCATAGCCTATGCCCCTTCAGAGTAGAGAATTCCACATAGAACTGAATTTAACACTTTATTCACTGGTCTGCAAGACATCAAATAGAAGGGAAAGCAAACAACTCTGACACACCAACCAAAAGACAGTAAATAGTTCTGAACACTTTCATTTTGAGACAGGTATGAATGAGCACTGTGTGTGCATGACCCTGATCATCCACTCATTGTAGTGATCAATTTTGATGCCAGTCGCAGTGTCAGCAGTATCTTGATCAATACTGCAGCAAAAGAATTCTCCAAATAAAACAAGTACTCCAGTTTCAGAGGTTTATTTTTTTGGAAGTTACAATACTATTTTGGTTTTGAACATTTTCAAATCAAAAATCTCAGCCCAACCAAATAAATCCACCTACAGACAGATAAAGTTAGATAATGTGTTTTAAATGTAATCTAGGAATTTTGCCTGAGATTGTAAGAGTTTCAATTCTAGAAACAATATCAACACTATCATGGATTCAGACTACGGGGTGGTCAAAAAAGTCAGGTAACATTTTAAAGAAAAACGATATTAGCAATACACGTATATTTAAGTACCATACATTGAAATATAAAATGAAACAAACATGAAATATGTTTATTTTGTTAATTGTCGTCCATTTCTCTCTATCAATCACTGGAAGCGATTAACCACTGATTGTGTAACACGTGTAATCATGTCAGCTGATATCCACGCAATCTCCTCTTCAATAAATAACTTTAAAGACGCTATTGTATCAGGCTTCTTGCCATAAACGCTATCCTTTACATAGCCCCAAAGCCAGAAATCAGGAGGGGTAGTTTATATATTACACTCAAATATTTAAACAAATAATATTAAACGAATAGAGATTATAATGGATCATATTGTTTTTTCTACCTTTAACATGTTACCTGACTTTTTGACCACCCTGTAGATGAACTTTATTTAATTTAATGTTTATTCATGTTATTGAACAAAGATTAAGAGACCTTGCTTGTTCGTGAATTGTTTTTAAAGAACTTTGGTTTAACATATTCTTTGATACATTTAAATGACTGAGATAACCAGTTAGTATAAACTGTTAGGTCCTAACAAAGTGTCCCTTTGGAGATGGAGTGAAGGTGTTATTAAAACAATTCAAATTTCATATAATAATAGGGAGTATAAAAGGTGTCAAATTATATTGAGGCTGATATCATCAAATGTGATTTACCCCTATTAGTAAGTCATAAATCAATGAAAACTGCAGGGATATTTTTAAAAATGCACTTTTGGCAGGTATAATAAATTGCAAATCATGACTTTTGGACTTGGTTTTCCATTAAATAATATGCTTTTGTAAGATAAAAATGCAATTGTAGTGTTACATTGAAAAGGATGCTCTAGAATGGAAAAAATCAGGAAGGCTAAGAAATTATAGTGGCAGTTTGCTTGTGCATCTAAAGAAAAATTGCTAACTTTGGTTATAGACAGTATGTCATAAGGAATTTCTGAATCAGATCAAAGATGTTTGTGATTCTTGTTCAGTTAACTAGAGGTTTAGAACCATCCACCCCTTCTTGACCAGTTGTAGGATGGCTCCTTAATGACATTGTATGCTTGCATATAAAGGAACATCAACATGATCAATTCTGGATTTTGCACCTAATTGATACATTCAATAAATACTCTGCTACCAGATTGATTAAGACCAAAAAAGAGTGATGAAGTTATTTGCAATGGATTTTTAATGTGGATGTTTTACTTTGGAGCTCTCAAGCAGCTTTGAAGTTACAATGGAGGAGAGTTTTTATAATGAAGACTACAAAAAGCTAAATATTGAATACATGCACAACAGCTACAAAAACTTTATTCAGCAATGGTACTGTAGAATTTCACAATCTACTGAAACCAACAAAACATTGCATGATGAAAAATGTGAACCAGAACTAGCTTTGGCTTAGGTTGTTAGTGCCAAAAATGCATTTCAGAATCATTCTAAATGTAGTTCAAATGAACTCTTATTTGGTATTAACATCCACTAAGTTTCTAATGGAAACTTCAACAACCAATGCTGGTGCTACCAGATCAGGTTGTCTATTGGCTTCCTGAGACGAAATTCACCTACATTGATTTTCTGTTTTTGTTTTCTATTCTCTTTTGTAAAACTTAATTATGTTCTACAAAAACAAAAATAACAACCCCATTCCCCTCTCCTTTTCCTTCCCTACTTACCAACCCCGTCGCCCCCCCCCTTTTTTCCCCCCTGTTGGTAAGGCACTAGAATAAGCCGACTGCCCCCCTGCAGAGGGTAAAAATCCCTCAATGGGGCAACCAGTTAGCCGTGGGTTGCTACCCGTAATGCCTTAGGACGTGATCCTGGTGATTGAGCTAACCGGCCCTTACTTCGGCTAGATGGGTGGTCGGAGAGGCCCGATTCGACCAATCGGCCAGTCATGCCAAGCCCTAGCACTTACACCCAAAGTACCAACTACCACAACAAAGAACGAAACTTAAAGGTACTCCCATCTTTTTAAAAAAACTTTTCTTTTTTTTTATTCACCCACTACAAAAAATAGTCAAACCAAGTAAGTGCTAGAAGACGGTGGCAAGGGTCAATCCATTGGAAAGGCCAGAACTCAACACTCCATCTGAGCAAATGTATTTTTGACGACATATTGAACAGAAAATATAGTGCTTGAGAACTCCTTACCAAAAGAGTATATCCTCCATGTAGTCCCGACATGGTCAAGGCGAATGGGTCTCCCCCTTACTATGCCCCAATTTTGGACTCCAAGGTGGGTAGGGAGTGTGGTTGATGAAAAATAAATCCCAAAATCCATGGCTGATAAAAACAAATACATCCCCCTCAAAACCCTTAAAAGAAACCATTCCTCCGACTCTGACCTCTCAAGCTCAGATGAAGAACAAAAATTAAAAACTAGAAAAACTGTTCCAACTATAGACGAAGGAAACTTCCCACGATTCTTGGTTATTGAATTAATTGAAAATAAAAAAAATTGGAAATTTATCACCTTTCCTAATAGAAAAGACATTATCCACATAAAGTAAACCAAAAATGATCAAAAAACAAAAGATGGAAATCTACTAGTTGAGATAACCAATCTTAGAGATGCTCAATCTCTACTCAAAATGAAGAACTTCCATGAGTACAAGTGCAAAGTCTTTCCCCATAAAACACTAAACACTTCAAAAGGAGTAATTCGAAGTTATGAACTATCGCTGGCAACTGAAGAAGAAATAAAAACCAAATTAGAAAAACGAGTAATCAACCACATCCGCATAAACATAAAAAGAAACAATAAAATAATAACAACCAACACATATTAACGTTTAACAAACCAACAATACCTAAGGAAATAAAAATGGGCTACTTAAATGTAAAAGTAGACCAATATATCCCAGCCCCATTAAGATGTTTCCATTGCCAAAAATATGGACATCATAGAGAAGCCTGTAAAGGAATAAAAATGTGGAAAATGCGGCAACAAAGGGCCTGACCACACCGAAGAAAAATGCATAAATGAGGTGAAATGTGTAAACTGCAAAGAAGATCACCCCAGTCTTCTCTAAAATATGCAAAACATAAAAAAGAAAGAAAAATTATAGAAGTAAAGTACAAGAAAAACACAACCTTTCCAGAAGCCAGAAAAATAGTTGAGACCTACATGAAAGACAACACATATGCTGAAACAACAAAAAAGACAACTAAACCATGCCAACATAATGAAATGCATAATCAATATAGGGAACTGATAAACAAACTGATTACATTAAATATTAAAGAATGGCCAGAATTTCAAAATAGCCTAAAAGAAAAATACTCAAATCTGGGAAACAAAATAGAAATAACAAATCCAAACAAAGAAAATAGTTTTTTTAACGGTTCTGTTGTGGATGGAATATTATCACAGAAACCAACAAAACAACCACCAGAAATTAATAAAAACATAAGCAATGATAAAACAGCAAATAAAGAATGTTCCAGAAAAGAAGAAAACCAAACAATAGACACTCAAAATAGATTCCAAATTCTAGAAAAAATGGAAACCGAAAACACCCTAGATAAAAAAAAGAAACCAAACACAAGTAATCAAGAGGGAAAAAATGAACAAGAAGCCAAAACGGCAACATCTCAAGCAAGATCCAGATCGCGTTCAGATCCAAACAAAAAAAAGAAAAAAACCCAGCAAAACACTTCACCAAAGACACAAAGTCCAACAAAAGATAAACCCTCTACTTCTAAAGAGATGGAAATAGAGGAAAACTAAATAGCCTCATGGATAGAAATAAAACACAACAAATTATCCAATGGAATTGTTGTGGAATAAGATCTAACTATAATGAACTTCTTATACTTATCTCACTCTTCAACCCAACCATTGTTTGCTTACAAGAAACCTTGCTACAAAACAATAACCATTTCAAAACACCAAACTATTAGCAATACAACTATTTCCATAACACAGGTCTTCGTGCTAATGGAGGCACCTCAATTCTTGTAAGGAATAACATACCTCAAAGCAACTTCGCTGTCAAAACAAATCTCCAAGCAATTACAACTCAAGTCACATTACAGAAAATAATCACAATCTGCTCAATATACCTCCCTCCTCATGAATCAATAAATGAAAATGAACTAGAAAATTTAATAAACCAACTACCTTCACCATTCATTCTTCTAGGAGACTTTAACTGCCACAGTACGTTATGGGGATGTGAAGTCACAAACTCAAAAGGAAACAAAATTGAACAACTAATTAACAAAAATAACTTGTGCCTTCTCAATCAAAAAAATTCCCACATACTTAAATCCAACAAACGGATCAACTAGTGCCATTGATCTTACCATGTATGATCCATCAAGCTTCTTGAATTATACATGGAGCACTTACGAAGAACCCTGTGGAAGTGATCACTTCCCTATTATAATCAAATACAGTAACTCCATCCAAAACCACATACCCAGATGGAACACAAACAAAGCCAACTGGGCCAAATTTAAAGAACTTTGTTCACTAAAACTGACAGAACATCAAATCCAAACAATAGAAGAATTCACGGAAATACTCATAACAATAGCCAAAAAATGCATACCCAAAAATTCTCCTCCTGGAAAAAAAAAAACAAACCATGGTTCAATCCAGAATGTAAAATGGCCATTAGACAGAGAAAGGCAGCCTTAAGAAAATTTAAAAAACAACCCACAACTAACAACTTAATAGAATACAAACACCAAAGAGCTAAAACTCGAAAAACAATTAAAGAATGCAAAAGATCCTGCTGGCAACAATTTGTCAACAAAATCAACATCACCACTAAACCCAAAACCGTCTGGGAAATAATTAGGAAAATAACTGGAAAATATAATCCGAATCCAATCAAACACCTCACAAATAAACAGAAAATAACTGATAAAAAAGATATTGCTAACACACTAGATAAAACCTTTGCCAGAAACTCATCATCAAAACACTACAATAGACAATTCCAAATACTTAAGAAACATGAAGAAAAGTACAAAATAAACTTTAACTCAAAAAACCAAGAGCCTTACAATGAAATCTTCTCCCTCAATGAACTAGAAACCGCCATAGAAAAATCTCATAACTCAGCTGTAGGACCAGATGAGGTGCACTACAGCTTCCTTAAAGAAATTCCACCAGAATCATTAAAACTCCTCAAAATTTATAATAAAATATGGGAAACAAAAGATTTCCCAACTTCATGGAAAAATGCAACAATAATACCAATACCCAAACTGGGAAAAGATACATCAAACCCAGAAAACTACAGATTAATAGCTCCCACAAGCTGCCTATGCAAAACATTTGAAAGAATGATTAACTACCGTCTTATATGGTATCTAGATGACAACAAAATAATTTCTGAAGTCCAGTGTGGATACCACAAAAATCGAGGATGTATAGACCACATCACTAACCTCGAAAATTATATCAGAGAAGCTTTTATCAATAAGGAACACGTAACATCTGTTTTTTTCGATCTTGAGAAAGCATATGAAACTACCTGGAAACACGGTATCATAAAAGATCTCCACAACATCGGACTAAGAGGCAGATTACCTGAATTCATAAAAAACTTCCTAACAGACAGATCTTTCCAAGTTCGCATAGACTCAACTTTATCAGACCCACAAAATCAAGGAGGAGTGCCCCAAGGCAGCATATTATCAACAACTATCTTTAACATAAAAATCAATAACATTATAAAAGAACTCTCTCCTGATATACATAGCTCCTTATATGTAGATGACTGCTCAATCAGCTACAGATCTAAATACACTCACACTATTGAAAGAAAACTACAACATATCATAAATAAAATTAATAAATGGGCAACGAAAAATGGTTTCAAATTCTCCAAAACTAAAACAAAATGCATCCATTTCTGTAACCAACGCAAACTCCACCCTGACCCAACCTTACAGATTGAAGGCGAAAAAATTCCATTCGTAAATGAACACAAGTACCTGGGAATCATTTTTGACAAAAAGCTAAATTTCATTCTACACATCAATCACATCAAAACCAAATGTAATAAAGCATTACAACTCCTACGAGTCATTGCCCATACAGATTGGGGAGCTGACAAGAACACACTACTCAAACTATATAGAGCATTAATTAGATCAAAAATAGATTATGGTAGCTTCATATATCAATCCACCAGAAAGTCATATCTAAAAACCCTCAACACAATAATGCCACTCCGGACTAAGACTAGCACTAGGAGCATTTCCAATTTCCCCTGTAGAAAGCCTGTATGCAGAAGCACATGAAACTCCTCCAATGCTCAGAAATCAAAACCTTGGTCTAAAATACTACACAAAACTTACAGTCAACCCCACAAACCCAGCACACAATAACACTTTAAATCCAAACTGTAAGCACCTTTTCGACCAAAAAGAAAATGCAATCAAAACCTTTGGACTTAGAATAAAATTGATTTCCAAAGAAGCAAGTCTATCCATAACTAAAATTCACAAAACTGTCCTCCTCAAAACACCTCCCTGGAAAATCGTATCCTCTAACATCAACCTAAGTTTAAGTAAATATGAAAAGAAACATACTCATCCAATAACTTATCATGATGATCTCGATAAAATCAAAGAAAAGTATCCAGACCACACACACATCTATACAGATGGATCTAAACAAAACAACGCAACAGCCAGTGCAGCAATACTCAATAAATCAATCAAAAAAACAATCAAACCTCCCAAAAGAAACCTCAATCTTCAGTGCTGAAATACATGCTCTAATCCTAGCTCTCAAACTCGCCTCCAATAACAAAAAAAAACAAATTTATAATCCTTTCAGACTCCCAATCTACTCTAAAAGCGATTAAAAATAAAAAGATGGACAACTCCCTAATCACAAAATTACTCCAAAAATTAACTGAACTAAACAGTAAAAAAGAAATCATTTTCTGCTGGATACCGAGCCATTCCGGTATTAAAGGTAATGAATTAGCAGATTCTGCAGCAAAAAACGCCTTAAATCTCCCAATCGATGCAAATTTTAAAATTCCATACATAGATCTAAAAAGACGTATCAACGCATATACAACAGAGAAATGGCAAACCTACTGGAATGAACACCCTAACAAACTTCACAAAATCATGCCAAAAATCAAAAAACAAGAACAAAATACGAAACTAAACAGAAAAGTCAAACTAACAAGAATAAAAATAGGCCATACTCACTTAACCCACTCATATCTCCTAAAAAAAGAAAGCCAACCCATCTGTATACCTTGTCAAACACCACTCACAATCAAACACATTAATTGAATGTATTGATTTTGTAACCGTAAGAAAACGATTCTACAAAGAAAACAATATTAAAGAGTTATTTGATAAAAACATCCCCACACCATACTCTCATATCTTAAAAAAATTGGCCTTTATAAAAAAAATTTAAAAAGAACCCTTTTATACAACGGTCCTGGATATGATCTAAAACTATATCCGATGGTGAGGCCCCACCTTGCGGGCCTTGGGGAGTGTGGAGCCACCCTTTAATTGCCATTGCTCCCAGGTCCACTCTGACCCAGAGTGGTAGTACCTGTTAGGGTCCTAACTATGGGTCAAATAGAATCTGACTCAAAAAAAAAATATATATATACTCCATTAAAAATCGTTCCTCAAAATAACTAGATTCGGCATTAAATAACCTGAAAAAGGTTGATATGCCGTAAAACAAAAACAACCAACCAACCAACCAACAATCAATGGGCGGTCCTGTCAGTGGGGCACTAGAATATGCTAACTGCCCTCTGCAGAGGATAAAAACCCATCAATGTGTTGACCGTGGGTGGTGACCTGTGATGCCTAAAGGACGAGATCCTAGTAGCTGAGCAGATCACGTCCAGGACGTGAACCTGAAACACACCACTTTGGCCCTTATTTGGGTTAGATGAGAGGTTGGATAAGTCTGATCCAATCAATCAATTGGTCACATATAGCTCTAAATCTGACAAACGCAGCAAGAAAACCTGCTCACACTATACAATAAACAGATTTAGTAAGTGGTGGCTGAAGAGTGGATCTACTTGAAGGACAACGAACCCAACATGAAAGGAAAGCATTTTTGTCTAAAGAAAGAGGTTTATAAACAAATGAAGAATAATGTTTGGGTCCACTAAAAAGTGGAGTAACACCCTTTCCGTATCTCTGTTGTGTTGGGGTTTAACACTTCCCTTATAGGGCTCTGAGGTGGGTGAGGAGAAGGAGGAATGAAAGAAAAATAAGTCACTAAATATGTACAAAATCATGCCTTTCAAAAAAAGATTTCATTCTGAAGTGATAATGATGCCCTAGAATTCTCCAAATTCTATGTTTTACAATTCCTGGGGACAAAAAAAAGCATTATCCAGACTAGGGATGTACTGATTAGCAAATAATAGATTTTCTAATGCCAATTTATAAGCAAATTTTGCTGTCATAAATGATACTAATATTAATGAAATTATATTGTTAACTCCAATTTTTGCTTACCAGTGAAAATTAATCAAAGGAACATGTACTGTCTACATCATATCAAATAACAGGCATGACGCGCTGTTAACATGTACACTTTTACAACTGCACTGAATTTGAGGCAAATAAATGTAACCATATGGTGAAATTTCCCTCCTTTCTCTTTCAAATTAACATTATTTTGCATTTTAAATCACTGTCAAAAAAAATTATTACTTCATCTTTCAGTTTCAGTAAATTTTGACAAAACATTTTTCATCAGTCATATTCTTATTCCTCCTTTCAGGACTCTTGCTACCAATACATAGATATCTTTATTTTTCTGGTTTAGATAATATTTTATTGAGATAAATTACTAATTAGATATCAGACATAAGTAATTTAAATACATAAAAAAATTAAATATGGATAACAACCTTCAGCTATTATGGCAACCAGTTTCTGCTGGAAGTATTTTGACATCAATCCTAAGAATAAGAATACAGATGCCTGCAAGTTATGTCAAACCATTACATCAAAGAGTGGCAAATCAGCAAAAACTTTTATGGCTAAAATGTTAAACCATCTTAGAAAGGTTCAGCTAAAATAAGCAAAAGTTGCAGATAAAAAAAAGAAGCACAATGAATATTCAAGGACAGGCATTCCAGGAACAAGTGGTAGCAATTATGAGACTCCAGCAAAACAACAAACTACTCTAGAATCAATATTGACCAAAAGGAATGTTTGAAATATTAATGACCACAGGTCACAAGAGTTCCATTATCTGATGTGAAATGATTGCTCTTGATATTTAACCATATTCTGTAACATTTAACATTGGATTTAATAGGCTTATTCCAAAACTTTGTTCAAATTACAGCATTCAATTGAAAAAGTACTTCACTGCAAAATAATTTTCAATATATTGACAAGTGTTGTGGTTTAAATGTTGAAGGAAGAATGAGAAGGCTTGGAAACAGTGAAATGAAATATATATTAACAAAAAATACAGAAACATATTGGTTTAGTGGGTCTCCATTCAATTGGAAGGACAAAGTAAGATTATGACCCACTCTTTCTGAGTCTCAGGTCCAGACTGCTCGATAGCAGAAACTGGTTACCGGAAGTGACGTCAGGAATAGTCCATCGTCAGAATCTGTAAGAGTGACACCCCAACACCTTCATCTCGAGCTTTTTCTTTGTGAAAGCTCTTAACATCTCTTACATTTAGGATTGATTGTTAGTGGATCAGTGACTTTTCTTTTCCAAACCGACCGTCCTGGTTTTGGTGTTGCTTAAGGAGAGGCGAGATTGAATGTCTCGAAAATGGACTTGATCAGTTCTTGCTCTAGTGGTGGTAGTTAGCTGATGTCATCCGAGCTATTTCTCAATTGATTCTAGTGGCATTTATGGGTATGTTTCGGTCCTTGCACGATATGTACCATGTCCCTGACTCTCTTACTGATCGTACCCATACCCCAGAATTGTGTTATTCTTGTAACTATTGAAGAAAACTCTCTTTTCTGGGATGAAATGTTTCCTGTTTACACAAGTAGTCACTTGTGGTTTTGTCTGCTTTGGTAAGAGTTTGTCAAAGATGGATCTCACCTTCTGTGCGAACATGGTTTCTGCCGGTGAGACCACTGTTGGAGCATTAGGATTAGGTGTAATTCTGTATACATGTAAGAACTGTTGGAGAACTTCATCCATCAGTGTACCTTGTGCCTTCTTTAGTGCTTGTTTGAGTGTATTCACAAATCATTCTATTTGCCTATTCAATTTAGGATGATATTGGGGCGTATGGTGATGTTTGATCTGGAACATCTCATAAACTTTTGAACTCTGCAGATGTGAATTGAGTTCCATTATCGCTCACGATACAGTCTACTACACCAAAACATGCAGAAAATTCATTGTCGTCTCTGATGTGGGTCTTTTGCATCTCCAGGCACTTTGATGTAGCTATCAACTATGATTAAGTAATAGTGGTCATCGAGAGAACCTGCAAATTCAATGTGGATTCTTGATCATGGCTGGTCAGTTTCAAGCTAAAGTTTAATTGTAATAGGTGGTGTTTTTGCAGCTAGGTCATAACTTCTGCAGGAGTCTATCATCTCCATTATGTCTTTGTCTATGTTAGACCAGTAGACTGGCTTCTCATTAAGCTTTTCCTCCATTTTTTTCCAGGGTGTACCGTGTGAAAATCCCATAGAATTTTTTTCTGGAGACTTTTCGGAATTACCACTCTTTGCAAAGCAAGAATACTTCAGGAATGTTAATGTCCTTCATAGCAATCTTGCCCTTGATGGTGCAAATAAAGTCGTTCTTTTCTGCTTTAATTTCAGGAAGGGATACTGAAAGCTCTCCGATTGTGTTGCTTATTGTTTTTATTTCGGAATCGGTACAAAGTACAGTAATTAGCGAATCCTCAGAAGGTTCCCTTTTCTTTGGTATCAATATCATGGCTAATTTGTTTTGATGGTAGGTACTTCAATTTAAAGTAATAATTTAGTAGGATAGTACCCCATCTCAGTAGCTTATTTGTAGAATGCGTCGATAAGCCTTTTTTTGGTCCAAAAATCATCAGTAACGGCTTATGATCGGTTTGTAACATGAAAATTCTATGTATGAAATTTCATTGCTGTGAATATGATACTTAGAGCTTTTTCGATTTGTGAGTACTGTCTCTCAGCTAGCAGTAGTATTCTCGATGCATGGGCAATCATTTTTTCTTGGTACTATCTAGCATTATATGTAGTATACAAGCTCAAAAAAGCATTTGAGGAAATAATTATAGACAGCCAAGAAACTCAAACAAATACAGAAAAATCAAATCCAAACCACAATAAAAATGACTAAATAAATATACACAAGTCAAATGAGACAAATTGACATTACATCTTTCAAACCTCTTCCTCAATGTAATTTGTCTATAAAAAAATTTCCTAAAGGAAAGTAACACATTGAACACTAAAAATTATAGTGCATAGAAGAAATCCACATCCATAAATAGCGCCCAAAAATCATTCAATAGAACTGCTGGGGTCTAAAACCCAATATAAACAACCTACTACTCATCACAGCAAATAATCAACTAACCATTATATGTCTACAAGAAATTTTCCTAAACGCTGAAGACAAAATAAACAAAAACTAAACATTCATGATACCCAACAGAGGGCTTTGGGAGGAGTATCCATACTCATTAGAAACAAAGTAAAATAAACCTAAACAGCCACATTACATACATCTGCTCAATCTACATCCCACTCAAGGACCCAATAAATGAAATAGAATTAAACAAGATAATAAATCAGTTACCCAAACCCTACTTATTATTAGGAGACTTTAATAATCATAATGAAATATACGGATCCATATACTCAGATAAAAAAGGTAAAACTGGAAAAAATTATATATTATTGAATTGGAATTCATTATTGAGATGAGTATTATTTAATAATTTATTTATTGCAGACTATTATCCTCATCTTTATTAGTTGTTTCACAACGTTTTGGCCTACTATTCCTCTGGCCTTCGTCAAGTGGTAACCGCGACAGAATAGGAACTCCAAATCTCCTAACTGCATTCTCGGCAATTACTGCCATCCATAGTTGTTGTCGTCTCACCATGTTTTGGCCAAGTAGTCTGCAATAAATAAATTAATAAATACTCATCTCAATAATGAATTCCAATTAAATAATATATGTACCATTCGTTACGGACCCAACCATGGAAGATCAGATAATAAATAAATGTGGATTTATAAGACCAAAAAATTCAACCTTGATCGCCCTTCGGGCCCCGTGGCGCAGTGGAAACAGACGTTGAATCTCAACAGTTTCAGGTGAGAATTGTCTGAGATAATAATTTCAATCCCACCCAAAGCTGACCAGAGGCTTACTTGGCCAAAACGTGGTGAGACAACAACTATGGATGGCAGTAATTGTTGAAAATGCAGTTAGGAGATTCAGAGTTCCTATCCAATCGCGGTTACCACCTGACGAAGGCCAGAGGAATAGTTGGTGGAAACGTTGTGAAAAGAAAGATGAGGATAATAGTCCGCAATAAATAAATTGGAAAAAATTAGTAACAACAATGACTTATGCATACTAAAAATAAATCCAATACATACCTCCACCCCCACTTCAAGCACTTATTCAGTACTGTGTGTGATTCCACTATTTTGGAAAGTTCTAGAAGACGCATGGGCCCAATAATTCTGACAATTTTGAAAGAAATCAAAAACCATTTTCCCCAATGGAAAACTGCAAATCGGGAGAAATATGAAAAAAAAAAAAAAAAAAAATGCCAACAAAAATTGAACTTTAAAGAAAAACTAAAAAACATTTTGGATTTTTACCCAAATTGGACTCTTATATACACCAATGATTATAAAGATCAAAACAAAGTGGGAAGTGCTACTATTTCAATTACTAATATTAGGCATAAAAAGTTACCAAATAACTCTTCAATCTGTAGTGGAGAAATTACAGTTATAGACTTGGCTCTGGATATTATCATCAATCTAAATTCCAAGAAATCCATAATATTGATGTATATTTAGTTCCTCTAACGCCTTTTTCATTACCTTATTAATATTTTCGGACCTGTTATCTGTTAATAGTTGCAGTGATGCCCCAAATCTGGGGAAAGATCATGTCAATCAATAGATGCACCACTGTTTCTGCTTTCTTATTAGGAACTGCAAACACCTATGGCAAACCACTGTACATACCTATAAATGTCACTATGTACTGCTTTTTTTTTTTCTTTTTTTTTTATATAGGCATCACCACATTATCAAGGCCCAGAGGCCACTCAAGGATAAGGGTTAAAGAGTGTACAGTAGAAATTGGACAATATAGTAATCATTAGTAATGAAAATTTGGTAAATTTGATAACTTATATGGAACGGCTCATCAAGAACTTATTTACTTTAGACTTGAACACAACCATATTGTAGTCAGCCGGAAAGCAGGAAATCGGAAGACAATTCCACAGGCGGGCAGTTCTAAGAAAGAAGCTTTGTTCATGGAATCTTTAGAAGGTTTAGAATCTTTGTAAGGTTTAGGCACAGATAAAGAGTGGGGGGAATTATTGATAGTGTTTACAGCTAGACGAGTGTTTCTTGTGAAAGTTTGGGGAGGGGGACCATAGATTGAAGCTCAGTCGAACACTTTCCATGAAAATAACGATACATCAGAGACAAACTCGCAACATCTCTTCTGTGAGATAGAGGTTGCAGGGAAGAAAAAAGGACATCTCCTACGAGGCTACGAAGTCTATTTTGAACTCTATCAAGGCAGGACAAGTCCTTTCTAGCAGCTCCTGCCCAGATGTGGCAACAGTATTCCATCCTTGGACGTACCTCGCTCTTATATAGATAGAGAATAGCATCAGCAGTGAGATATCTACCGGATCGATAGATCCCACCATTTTTCCAGCGGCCTTGGCAACAGATTTGATGTACGTGTTCCATTTAAGATCAGGAGTAATGGTCAAGCCCAGAAGCTTGTCAAAACTTGAGGCCTCCTGAAGACGAGAGCCATTCATTTCAATTGATGCCAAATGTGGATTAGAATGTTGATGATGTAAAGAGAGAAGCTTTGTTTTAGATGCATTAAAAGTAACCAGCCACTCCTTTCCCCATTGTACTACGTGCTCAAGATCAGAGGAGAGAGAATTGGAGAGAACTTGGTCGTTTACTGTCTTAGATGTGGTACCATAAATGGTAGTGTCGTCAGCATAAATGTCTACAAATGATGTAAGGATGTGATTTGGAAGATCATTAATGTAGATCAGGAAAAGAGTTGGGCCCAGGATGGACCCCTGAGGGACACCGGCATCAATACTGTGAGCTTCTGATTTTTGCCCCTCAACTACTACTCTTATGAACCTATCAGAAAGAAATGATTTAATAATTGAGAAGACTTTTCCAGCTATACCATAGCTAGCGATCTTATGAAGTAAACCTTTATGCCATACCCTATCAAAGGCTTTAGATATGTCAAGAGCAATGGTTCCTTGAGTCTTTGGGTAGGTTCCAGAAATATCTAACGCCAATTTCACAAAGGGTCATTCCATGTCGAAACACCAGCAAAAAGTTCAAATCTGCACCCACCGACACCAAATTATTTGAAATTTGGCACAAATATTCCCCTTCATGAGTTAGGAAAATTTGCCAAATTATTTGGTCCTAAACCTTACCGTTCGGATTTTAGCGGGGGGGGGGTGTAAAATTTGCATATTTTGCTTCCAAATTTATGCCGTGAAACCGTAGGGAATTTCAGTGTTTTATAAAATGAGAAAAAAAATACTTCCACTTATTCAATATTTCTGAAATTTGGTAGGAAGGGCATTTAGGGACTGTAGAATCCGAATATCTAATTATTTTAACTCCATATCTGGTAGAAAATAAATTTTTGCTCTTCTGAAAGCATGTCCCCCAAATCATCAATTTTTTACCTATGTAGCTTATGGTCAGTCTAGAGAAAATATGTCCTTTTCAATTTTCATATTTTATTTATAGCAAAAACATTTTGTGAGGATTTCTAGCCTACTTCAGGAGATATGGCCCTGCCAATTTTATAGTTTTTTTTTTCCTATGTACGTTCAGTAATTCAGTGAAAGATTGATAAAGACAATCATCCTAATGCTCCCAAACTTCTCAAGTGTTCATATTGTGTTAAGTAATTTCTTAAACTATTCAATTAGATAGTCTTTGTTAATTTACAAAGAAAATCATTTAAATATATTTTGCAGATATTGCCTTTTGTATGGTATGGATAGTGATAAATATTGACTCATGCATTAGGATCAACACTTTATAGAGTTTTTATAGATGGCATTAAACATTAAATTAAAAGAAATTATTTCTGAATGAATTTTAAAAAAAAATTAACTTCATAATTTTCACGAAACAAAAAAATTTGATTTTTTTTTTTTAAATGCATATGAATTTTTAAAACTTAGAATATTTGTAATTGGCACTAAACATATTTTTTTATTCATAAAGAAATGTTTTCAATTACATCACTTTAAAAATTATTTTTTTATATTTTTTACAAGTAAAAGGTATTTTCATTAATCTAAAAAAATTTATATTTAGAAGAAAGTGATGACAATATACAAATTTTAAACTATGCTGTGCACCAAATTTTGTTGTGTACATAGATTAATTTGTTTTGTATACAATTCTTTGCACAGATAATTTATCCACTTTGGACAAATGATAAACTCTACCATTTGGTGTTGTAGGGACACAATAGTGCACAGAATATTTGCTAATGGCACAAAGCATATATTCTTAAAATCCTCTTTCCAATAGAATGAATGTGATGGAAGAGCTGGATGCATGAACTTAATCAACAAGTCCTTATTTTCCACATTAATTTCTAGGACCATGCCAATCCAAACGTTACCATCATACCTGCAACAAACATATTCTGAAACAACAAATTCCATTGGTTTTTCTTCAACCTCAATAGAGAAGTCATATATCAATTCAGTTTTCATCTTCACTACATTGTTTCATGGCTATTTTATCTCTGTCAAATGGAATAAATTGATGAAAACTTCTTGTCCCTGGAACTGTGGATGCATTTTCAAATCTAATAGTGAGACTCCTCCTTGCTTTCTCAACTTCCTCCTTTTTAATCAAAATGAATTTGATTCCTTCAATTGCAGATTTACAGTATTCAAACATAGTTTCTGTGGAAAGGATTTGTTTGGAATTTGGTTTTCATAGACTTTCTTTTGCTACTATCCTTTTCACTGTCCCACCTATGCCATCACATGGTTATTTACCATGACTAGTTGCAAAGAAGCTCCATTTTGCATCAAATCCAAAATCTTTTTGATGGTTGCATAAATTGGCAAAGTTCTTATAATTCTTGTATTGTGCTGCACAACCATTTGTAAAATATTCAATACTTTTCACATTTGGCAAATTAGCCTTGATCACCTCGATAATGTTTTTCTGTACCATATAAACAAATGCCACATTGTGGGAATTGTCACTCGATATAATACAGAAACTTTGACTTTGCATTGTGTTTTCAAGCTTAAAATAGAGTACCACTGGGTGTAAAGTACATTGAGAGGTACTCCAATGAAAACTCTGGATCTCATCTTGAACAACAAATTTGTAATTTTCAGCAAAATCCCCAAGAAATAAAGCTTCACTATCACTGATATCTTTTTTTTTTGCTTTAAATATCTGGATTGTGATTTAGCCAAGTAAGAATGAGGTGCTAATTTATTTAATTGCAAAATAACTAAATCCACATAAGCTTGACAGGATTCCTTGTGAGTTATTAAAGTTGATCTGTCACTTGTTGTCCATTGGGAGAACTCAATAGAGTTTTCATTAGCAATACATTCTTCAAGGGTGTTGTAAAGAAATTTTTCCAGCTTCTGTGATGATTTAGGACAATTTGGGCACCTATGAATCATACATTGTATTGCAGACTTCAAGAGATCTTGATACAGTACATTCAATGGTTCCAGTAATAGTTGGATGTTTGGGTGGATAGTGCATACACATACAGCATGTGTACCTGCACTAC
This sequence comes from Euprymna scolopes, assembly GCF_053919585.1. Taxonomy (NCBI): domain Eukaryota; kingdom Metazoa; phylum Mollusca; class Cephalopoda; order Sepiida; family Sepiolidae; genus Euprymna; species Euprymna scolopes. Next base: position 31,598,239 of record NC_136515.1, read on the forward strand.
CAGCAAGGATACACCATTTTGGTCTAAGACTACAAAATTTGGAAAACCCTCAAGATACTGTCGGGTTCTGTTCCTTGAATGTTCTGAAGAGCTCATTTAGGTTGCACAATATGAGTCTCTTCTGTTGATGTAAATTACGTTTAATACTAAAAAAGCCTTTCCTGCCTGGCATCAATCGAATGTACTCATCATCTTGATAAAATGCTTGTACTAACTCTACAATATCAGCAGGCAAAGACTTATTTTTTTTTGTTCTGGCACAGATAAAATACCGTTTTCCAAACACAATTTGCAAGCCTTGCGTACAATGTGTTCTGAAACACCAAATACATTCATGACTTTTGTGTGACCAATCAATAGGGGCAAGTGTCAAGATCTGTATTTTCATTTTAGTGGATTCCAGTCTTCACTTTTGCTGCAAGAACCTCTATCATTTTATCAAAGCACTTAGCTTTATCTAAAATCTCACTTTTTAATTTTAAAGGTTCATCACATAACAGCTCAGAGTCAATGTTTAATGACCTACTGACTTTGGTCTTAGTACTTTGTATTGCAGAAGAAAGTTTTCTCTTACCTAAACAGGCCCTTCCAGAGTCACGAAGCCCTTTTGTTTTCATTGGAAAAATTCCAATAACAGAGAAACATTCATTGAGATTTGTCTTCTCTGTTTCCGTTGAAGTACTTGCATCAAGCTCTTGTATTTCCTCATCCGATACATGCCTTTGTTTTTCATCATCAAGAAGTTTGCCGATTCATATTCGGCAATTAGGACAGAGTTTCTTGCCTGGAATAAGTAACAACTTAGCTTTTGCTTTATCTGCCAACTTCAAAGAAATTGCTTTCAAACTGCCTTTAATTTGCTTCTTATGATTTTTAAATAGATTGCAACAACTCTTTTCAAGCCACTCATACTTAGTTAACAAGGTCTGCTTGTGATGGTTAGATAGTTTGTATTTTATCCTCATCAAGTCCTGTCCTATAGGCAATAAGCTTTACATCCATTGCATCCAAATGATCCACTGAAATTAATCCAACATGTTTGTCATGGAATAAATTAGTACTTGTTTCAACTGTTAGCTCAGTACAAATAGAACAATTCATCTTTATCTGAAAAAAAAAAAAAAAATTACTTCAATTATTTTGTAAAAAAATCCAAGTAGGAAAATGCTGCCTTTCTCTTTGGATACTGGAGGAAAAGTGACCAATAAATATTTTAGGTGCCACAGACAAGTTCCAGTCTGGATTAGAGGAGGGTCATTCAGAGTTCACAGTTGGCCTAATTCTAAATTTATTACAATTATTACCTATCAGATATCTTATGTTTAACCAATAGTTTACAAAAAATTTATTGTTCAGTGTAGCTTAATCTTAGTGTTTTAAACTAATGAAAAATGCATTTTATTATCACTTTCTTCTAAATGAAAAAAAAAGGTTTTAGTTTAATAAAATTAATTGTAAAAAAACAACAACAAAAAATGTTTAATGCCATCAACAAAAACTCTATAAAGTGTTTATCACTTGTTAAAGACAATCTATCCGTATCATACAAAATGCAATATCTGCAAAATATATTTAAATTATTTTCTTTTTAAATTAACAAAGACTATCTTATTGAATTGTTTAAGAAATTACTTAACACAATATGAACATTTGAGAAGTTTAGGAGCATTAGGATGATTGTCTTTATCAATCTTTCACTGAATTACTAACATTACTAAAAAAAAACTATAAATTTGGCAGGGCCATATATCCTAAAGTAGGCTAGAAATACTCACAAAATGTTTTTGAGAACTTAAACAGTCATAGTAGATGCTATAAAAAAATATTATGAAAATTGAAGAGGACATATTTTCTCTAGACTGACCATAAGCTACATAGGTAAAAAATTGATGATTTGGGGGGCATACTTCTGGAAGAGCAAAAATTTATTTTCTACCAGATATGGGGTTAAAATAATTAGATATTCGGATTCTACAGTCCCTAAATGCCCTTCCTACCAAATTTCAGAAATCTATATATATAAAAGGCAAAATGTGTGTGACCATTTCGTGTATGTCTTCAAAAGGCTTTTCGAGCACACGCTCCTGGGTTCGCTACCGGGTTCGTTACTATCGCTTACAACTGTTTATATGGGTCCTATATCATAATATGTAGGATTTGGGAACGCGGGTCGTCTCTAGATTTATTTACGTCGACTTTTATGAGATTCGCGCTATTTCGCTTTGTGCCCGGTTCATCCTGCATTTTAGTATAAATACAGTGAAAAACGTTGGGTTCTTGGCTTTTGCTCTGCTTTCCCCCCCTTCCCACCATCATCTGGGGTGAAGTGAAAACTAAAAATAACGATCGCGCGATGACCTCATTTAGCGTCGTCCTGTCAATCAAACCTCTTTTAGCTTTATAAGCTTTAACTTTATAAGCTTTAACTTAACACGCTAATCAATTATTCTCACTCGTGGTCGAGACCGTTAAGTATTGGCATTGGTTTCTACCTCCACGTCTAAGCTTCCGGGTTCAATCCCTCCTCCCGACCAAACGTTTTTTTTTTTTTATTACTTCGCTTATTCTTTAGTTTACCCCCCCCTTCCCCATACACAGGTTTACTTATGCCATTTTTTTTTCCATTTTGGTTTTGGATTTTTTTTTTTTTACATCGTCTTTTTTATAATATTTAAGCAGAATTATTAATAACCCCCCCTTCCTCCATATACACACCTACAAACACCCGGGCAACGCCGGGTACCCCCCCCCCCCCCGCTAGTATTAAATAAGTGGAAGTATTTTTTTTATTTTATAAAACACTGAAATTCCCTACGGTTTCACAGCATAAATTTGGAAGCAAAATATGCAAATTTTACACCCCCCTAAAATCCAAACGGTAAGGTTTAGGACAAAATAATTTGGCAAATTTTCAAACTCATAAAGGGGAATATTTGTGCCAAATTTCAAGTAATTCGGTGTCGGTGGGTATAATGGCCTGGTGAATTGACATGGAATGACCCAAAAGGAAATGGACGTAAATGACATGCCTGAATTTGAGGTTGTTGCTTCCTCAAATTTCTCGTTTAGCAGGGAATACATTTACTAATGTATTTGTTTACTTCTTTAAATAAACAAAGCCAGAAATATTTGTTTTATAGCGTAAAACGTTTTTTTCTATGCCTATGTGACTATTCTCGTCATGATATTGGACTAGCACCCTTTTTCTTAGATGCGATGGTACATACAATCTGATTCATTGTCAGGTTGCAACATATAATACACTACTTTGTCCATCAATATAAACTTCTTTTGTTCTACTTTGGAGGTTTTACCATTTTTTATCCGCATCTTCAAATCTAATATTAGCATTACAAGCGTATGCTATATTTTTGTGGACATCGGTAATATTACATACCTAATGTGCTTCAACAAGTCAAATCTTTTTTATTTGTGGGTCAATTTTTAAAAGAATTACATTATTGGAAAGAGAATTCAATAAGCATTCCAATGATATTAATTTATTTTTCTTTTATGCATTCAATATTTTTATTCTCCAAGTTAAAGATAAAAAAAAACGGTAAAAAATGATAACAGCAGAAAGGGAAACTTTTTTTTCAATGTTTGCATCATACGTTACATTTGGATACAAATGCACGGGGTCAAATTTAATTGGATATGACTGAAATTTTATGCATCTGTCCATCTCTACTGGACTTTGATTTATATTTTTACGACCACAGGAAGCAAAGTTACGACCGAGCAAAGTTGACAAAGAATATTTCAAAATTGATGCAATAAATCTGTATATATCATTCATTTTCATATAGATAATAGTTTCAGAATTATTTTCATGTATATGTAAATATTTGATAATTATTGTGCGGAAATCTCTTTAAAATTTTATCTTTTATAGAAATCAAATCCGCTTGGGGAAAACTGCTTGCTTTTCACTCGGTTGACTAAAGAATAATAAAAAAAACTGTTTTTTTTTTCTGCTTTCGAAACGAAAGCAGAAAAATCAGTTTCATTTTTTGTTCTGAGTTTGTCAATTTAAAAAAAAATATTTTCAAATTTGATTTCCAAACAATACTATTGTTGTTTTTAACGCTTTCAGTACATGTGTACTAAAAGCGTTAAAAAACAACAAAATGTACTAAGTACATGTGTTTCTGTTATTGTATTTATAACTTCTTACTTAAGGTAGAATTGTGTTTTTAGTGGTAAAAAAACAAAAAAAAAAACAAATATATGACAAATAAAGGTACTTGTGCACTTATGGTACCATGCTGAAATAATAACATTATTTAAAAACCTATTCTTAACATGGGGAATAAAGGGTGTTTTGTTAACTATTCTGTACTTTAACCTAACAATTAAATAAAATATATTGTGAAACTTGAATTTATTTTTAACTCATTGTCAAGACCATTTTTTCGAATCTGTAAGACAAACCCGTTTTTTGTTTTTTTTTTGTTAACTGAGGATATCTAAAAAAAAAAAATAATAATAATAATTATTAGGCAGTTTGATAAAGAATATCATTGTGATGCATTTTGTAAATTTTTACCTTGTTTTCACCTTAACATTTTTCTTTAAACATTTTTGGGTATGCTGAAAACGAATATCGCATTTAAAATTTCCACAAATAAGTAGCTTTTCTAATATTAAGCTATGTCATTTCTTATGCTATTGCTGGTAGCCATCTTGGTATATGCGTTTGTGTATAGTTTCTCGAGGTTATGTTTGCGCGCTCGCACGTACCGAGAGGGCCACCAGCGATAACATAAGAAATGATATTGCTTAATATCTGGAAACCACTTATTTGCAGAAATTTAAATGCGATATTCGTTTTCAACATACCCTAAAACCCATAGAAGTAATCATTTTAAATGTTACGGTCGAAACAAGGTAAAAAAAATTAACGTTTTATTTCTTTGTTTACATAGTTGGAAGTTTTAGTAAAACAACAGAATAGAAATGACGAAAATTACCATCAACTGGTAAACATATAATTGTTGCTTATCAGGATTCCTGGTATCCTGGTACTGTGAAAGTCACATCAAGGATTCATGTAGAGTATGATTTATAGTTGCATCTCAGAAAATAGTGGTATATTTTGGGCCAGATAGCAAGGATTTACAAAATTGAAGATTGGACTGGTCCCAAAATGCTTAAGTTCTGGTCGACTATGAGAATTTCCATCTTTTACAGAAATCCAAAATCTATATGAAAAATTTCTTTGATTTATTTCTGAGATTAATTCATATCTACTCATTTTTTTTTTCTTTGAGGAGAGTAGTAAATACCGGCCATGAATGCTCTTTAGGCATTCAATGGCTACACCCCAGACTAAGCTCTCCTTAGGAGGCGGTCCTAGATATGACCTTAAACTATATCCAGTGGTGAGGCCCCAGCTTGCGGGCTTTGGAGAGTGTGGAGCCACCCTTTAATTGCCATTGCTCCCAGGTCCACTCGGACCCGGAGTGGTAGTACCTGGTAGGGTCCCAACTATGGGTTAAATAGAAACCGACTTGAAAACAACAAATATATTCTATTAAAAAATCTTTCTTCAAAATCTTTGGATTCGGCATTAAATAACCTGAAAAGGGTTGATATGCCGTAAAACAACCAACCAACCAATCTTAGGAGGTGGAAAATGCCTATTTTCAGTAAAGCTATATTTAAATACTACTATAATACTTAGTTTTGTTCATGAATAGACACCCATTGTATGATACCATGCACCAGTATTAAAAAAATTGAAATTTGTACATCTGAATTTATAATTCATGGCTTATAGTAAAGAGATACTTTAGATTTGACTGCATAACCAGATAGAGCACACAATTTTACGTAAGACTGCCTGCCAAATTCATGAGAATAGTTTGAATAATAAATGGTGGCAAAATTACTGAATTTCTTGAAATGTTGAGGTCCGTAATTTAGCCCATTTTTTCTAAAGAAGAATGTCCACGGAAAAGCCTAAATTTTGGCACTTAAAATTCTCATAACTTTTCAACTACTGATGGTATTTGTATAATTCAAACGGTTTTAAGCATCTTTTACATAGCTTTTTTTATACAAGTTGAAAAGATAACAATTCTCTAAAAAGAAAAATCAACTTGTAATGCTACTAATATCTCTTTATCAGCTTTGTGTTCCCTAATTAAATCTATACCTGATAACGTAGGGTGTTCATGCTTTCCCAATGAGTCCTCAAAATTCTTATATGATGCCAACTCTTTCAGCTCAAAAAGATTCAAGTTTATTGTGCTTAGTAGGTAGTTCCTACTATCTATCTCTATCAAGGTATCACCATTGTCCTTGTTCCTATTTTGTATCAGTGAGTTCAACAAGTATTCTAGGGGTACAGATGGTGAATGTTGCACCATGCCAGTAATGGTTTAATTTATTAAGGGCATAGTGTATCGCATATGTTTCCTTTTCTATCGTTGACCATCTTGTCTAGGTTTTACTTAATTTATGAAATAAAAATAAATTGGCTTTTCTACCTCTTTACCTTCTCTTTGATCATAGAGCATTTGTCATGGCACCAAAACTTGTCTGTTGCATTATTGCTGCACTTTGTAATGATAACCGTCTCATCTATATAATTCTTTTAGCTTGAGTGCAAAGTGCGTGCAGATGTATATATCATCTAGCAACCTGCTTACAAAATAAGTTGACAAGTTTTTCATACAAAAACTTTGTTTATTTCACACAATAAATATATATATATATATAGAGAGAGAGAGAGGAGTGTGGAGTGGAATTGGCTTGGTGACGACAAAAATCGGTCGGCCTGCTCTCTCTCGTTTTACTTTCATTCTGATCTCCTTGACCTGGTTTAGCATTTGTTTATATTGACAATTTCTCATCAGGAATTTGTTTGATTTTCCAACCAAGACCAAAACATTCCAATGTTGATGGTCCAATATCTGGGTCAGTATCAAGAATGTTGTTTTACAATGTTTGCACATATTGTTTGCATTTTAACTCTGCTTAGAATGTTTCTTAAGAACCCACTATGTGTGCACAACTAGTGATAATTCTGGCATTGCAACAATATTTGTGGACTCATTATCAGTTCTTCAATCATTAAAAACTAAAAACTTAAACAATCCCTTACTAATCAAACTACCACAAAGAATCCATTATGTTTTGCAACACAAAACTTTCCTCTTCTGTTGGATTCCATGGGAATGAAGAAGCCGACATGGCTGCAAAAAATTCATCAAAACTTGAAATAAGTGATATAAAGATCCCATTTACTGACTACTAAGATTGGATTCACTAAGAAATAGCAAGAAACCTGGAACAACTGCTAAAACAACATACTATTTAAAATTAAACTTAAGACAACTGTCCCATCACGTATATGGATAGGACACACATACATAACTCGTTCCTTCATATTAAAAAAATGAAGAACCTAAATGGTGAAACATTTCTTACTGGACTGTTATGATGACTTCATTTACATTCATAAACAGTCTCTCAAACAACTAATAACATGGTAACATCATTTGAATATTCTTAGTGGAAACAACCTTAAAAACAACCAAACAACAAATATAGAAATATATTTTATTTTCCTATATTTGTTGTCTGAAGACAACAAATATAGAAAAATAAAATTTGAAATCAATCGACAAAAATTATATAAAAAAACTTATCTACAACAAATGCAAAGAAGGTTAAACAAACCAACAATTGATAAGATGATTAGAATAAATTTAAATGCAGCGAGGAAAAATTCTATGAAAACCTAATTGAGCAAAAGAAAGGGATTTTGAGATGTAAGTACTTAGGCAGATGAAGGATTTATTACAAGTGACTTTGTTTGCTATAGAAGACAAAACTACAAAGGATGGCATGGGTAAAGAGTCGGTGTGTGTTAAGATATGTATGAACATTTTTTAGAATGCATTTATGTAACTTGATGACAGTAGACATGGAATTGCGAAGTCAAAGAAATGAAGAAAATATATAAACTCTTCAAATTAATGAGGTCTTGGAGGTGGAAAATAAAGAACGATAATAACAATTCTAATAAGTGAAAGATAACAGTATAAAAATAAGTAGAAATGAAGTTGTATATAAATTGAGAGGGAGTGATGAGTGGAAGAAGGAAATATATGACGTTAAATTTGAACTCAACCTCAGATCAAAAGTCTCAAACTCAAATCCAACTGTTCTCTTCTCTCTGCACTTTCCACACTGACGCCCAAAATAAAGAAGACAGCTCTTATCTAAAGAGACCCAACCACATCTCATTTGCATACCCCCTCCCCCCTCTGGTCACATCACGTAATTTTCAGTCCATAAATACCAGGTGGCGGCTATTTTTATTTTCTCTTTTTTTCTTTCCTAACATGAGCCGCACGATGCATGAGGTAAGGTTCTTTACTTTTAACCACACGCCCCCTTGATCTCTAAGATCAATAATTAGTATCATAGCCCGCCATCCATACTGGCCATCTTCGTTCACGGTGCAATCGTCAAAGAGGTTCTTCTTCAGATACTTCAACATCAGCATCAACCTCCCCTTCCTCTGATGGCAAGGAGACTCTCCATATATCTAAAATGTGATGATGCATTCCGTCAATCGCTACCTTGTTTTTGGAGAGTACTTCAGTCATTGTACCTTTTCCCCAGCAAGTCGTGCAACGAGAATTGGGTGGGTTCACCCACACCTCTTCACCAACTGCGATGTCCACGCAGACCTGTTCTTTTCTCTGTGTTACAGCCAATGGATGTCGCCATTCATAAGAAAAAATAGACCGGTGCGACACTGAATTTTCGTCTTGACCAGCCTATATTGTACCAAAAAGCTGCTTCTTGGGGCGAAATCTGGCTTCTTGATGCCACAGCTTTTATAGTGCGATGGTGCCTCTCTATAATTCCATTTCCACTTGGACGGTATGCAGCTCTAAAATATAGCCCCACATTCCACTTCGCACATAAGTCTCTAAAAACTTCCGAGCGGAAAGACGTACCATTATCCACCAACACCTCTTCTACTGGCCCCCTTTCCATAAAAACCTCGACAACTCTCTTTACCTCTTCTGCTGTTTCATTCTTGATTTTCCGCCATATCGCTACTCTCCCAGCCCCACAATCAATCATAGTTACATGCGGTTTATGTTGATAATGTGTGATGTCAATGGCTAATCTCCGCCAATTCTCTTCAACATGTAGTTCCCCTTTTTCATGTCTAGCCGGTGCAGGGTCGATTGATTGGCATTCCCTACATTGTTCCACCACCTTTTGGACGTCTTGCATTGTGACGTGCGGGTTTACTTTTCTTGCCAGGTAAAGGGTCCGTTCCTTTCCAAAATGATGCAGGTTATGCAGGTCTTTTAAATTCTCTACTGCACAACATGCTGGAGCCCCGTCTCTTTCCTGTGTAGCCAGACTTTCTTGACTCTTGTCAGCCCATCTGCTTTATTTTTTTGTGACGGAACTAAGGTAATAGTTACCTTTTAGTTCGAATTCTCAAACCAAGTCTCCCAGCGCTCCAAGTCTACGCTTGATAAGCATCTCCGCTGCTCCTTTTGATTTGATCTGCTTAGCTCCAATTTAATCCACGACACCACTGTTGCAGAGTTTGTTTTAACGTTCACTATCTGTAGCCCCCATTTTAGAACCAGATTGATGCCTTTCATCACAGCATAGAGTTCCGCAACATTGATATGGGCGCTATCATCCTTTTTGCGTAGCCAAGCAGCATCTTCAACAGCCACTTCTCCTATTTCCAATAATACCCCTAACACTGACTTCTTGTATCATGAGAAGTACTTTTTGATCAACTGCATCTTCCCAACTGTCTGTCCCAGTCTGCCTTTTGATAAAACTGCACGCAGTTCGCAGCCATCCAGCTATTGGGTAGTGGCCAACCAGCTTTCCACATATAGAAAAAAGCTCTCTCTTGGCTAGGTCAACCTTGGCTTCAGGGATCTCATTTCCTCGCCCAAACATCAATTTTCCTGCCTTATTGTTCTGTAGTCGAAATCCCAAAGCCATTCCGTTTTCCAGTGACTCGGGCAGTTTTGTTGTCAGTCCATATGCTTTGATATGCTCTCACCCTTTCCGCAGTCACCTCTGTTTCGTCCACTAGTACATCATCGATGTAAGAGCAGGTGCCTCTCTTCACTGCATCGTCTTTGGCCAACACTGTCTTAAGAACTGCCATCATTATCTTTGGTGCGGAGTTCAGACCAAATCCTAATCTGGTCAGACAATTAACTTGACCTTTGTACTCTACCAATTGATATTTCCACAATTTCTCATCCACATGAAGCTGGAGGTAAGCTGACTTCAGGTCCACAATTTTAGTTGCCTGCTTCATCCTCCTCCATTTCCTTACGACTTCTTCACACACGTCGATTCCATCCTTTGTGTGACAAGTGACAAACTTGTTCAGCTCATGGAAATCCAACACTGGCCTAACTTTCTTCTTAATAGGTTGGACCACAGCCATGAGTGGCAAAATTCCTTCAACTTTCCCTGACCACGGCTTTAATATTCCTTCATCTATCCATCTCTCAACTTCTTTTTCAAACTGCGGCTCCACAGCTCCTTTCAGTGTGCTTTTGTAGCAGCTGGCCCGATTCGTCAATACAGGTGGCTCTGCGGTCCATCGCCATTCTACCATCCATTTTTTGCCATCAAAGCAGGCTCGAAAGTCATCATCCTCAATCAGACATGGTCGGGGTTTCGATGGTTGGTTGGTATCACCCCTGGTTACACTTTCTGTTATTCCCAGTGCACTCTGATTGCCAAACTTAACCTAGCCTTTAGCAATAGTAGCTCCTCCCAGTCGGTCTATCGCGTCCAGGCCCAGCACCACATCAATTCCTGCAACCAGTCTATCCAGCACGATCACTCTTAGCTGCAGTGGCATATTCGTTACTACAATCTCCGCATCGGCCTCTCCACAGCATTCCACTTCTCTGCCATCCACTGCTCTAATGTTGCTGGTTCCATTCCAAGAATTGGCGACGCTCGTAGTAATGAGTGTTGTTGTACATCCAGTATCAACAAGAGCTCTAGCCCTCTTTCCATTGATTGTGATCACTAACTGTGGCAACAAACTCTCATATGCCTGTTCAGTATAAAAGGGGTGACTACTGGCGCAATAGCACCCCTTTACTCGTTTCCCGGAAGCGAAGGGCAATTCCTGCTAATGTGCCCTACTTGGCCACACCGAAAGCAGATAATGTCTGGCCGTGGCTCCCTACAGTCTCTCATCAGGTGTGGTCCTTGACATCGAAAGCATTTACCGGTAAATCTACGGCCTTGCTTCATCACTGGTCGCTCCTTTCTGCTTGCCACAGCAGCCGCGACCGCCCCCAGCTCACCAGACTGTTTCGCCAAAACTCTAGCATGCCTTAGAATCTCCAACTCCATGGTTTCAATATCAGTAAGTCGTTGCAGTTCCATGGAGATACGATCAGGGAAACCAGTTACAAGCGCCAGCTTTACTCTCTTCTCAAGGCTGCGTCCCCCATATCCAGTCAATCCTGCTAGTCGCCTTATCTCTGCCACGTACACGTCCGCAGACTCCCCAGTCCAGGTAACTCTTTTGAGCTTGTTGTAAGCCTCAAACGCGCTCTCGGAAAATATGGTCTTTAACCGGTTTTCAATGCTCTCAGCAATGGCCTGATCCGTTTCCCATTTCTAGATAGACCGCTAGAGCACTTCCTTCCAAATACATTGGTATTAACGTGGATACATCCTCGATCTTCTGCAGCCTTGCCACCAACTTCAGCTTGTTAAGCCACACAATCACGTCACTTTCTTCAGTAAATGGCCTCAGGATATCGCTGCTCAATCTTACTCGGTCACCCATTTTTGTCACTGTGCCGAAATAGCTTGACGTTAAATTTGAACTCAACCTCAGATCAAAAGTCTCAAACTCAAATCCAACTGTTCTCTTCTCTCTGCACTTTCCACACTGACGCCCAAAATAAAGAAGACGGCTCTTTTATAGAGAGACCCAACCACATCTCATTTGCATACCCCCTCCCCCCTCTCGTCACATCACATGATTTTCAGTCCATAAATACCAGGGGGCGGCCATTTTTAATTTCTCTTTTTTTTCTTTCCTAACACGAGCCACACGATGCATGAGGTAAGGTTCTTTACTTTTAACCACAATATATATAAGCACAAAGAACATATAGCTAGAAAATAAAGAATAAAATATAGTCAGAAAATAAAGTCAGAAGTAGAGAATGAAAATCCTTTTTGTGTTAATTGAGATCATGTTGATCAATGGAGAGCGCTTTAAGTAACAGTAAGTAATCAAGAACATGTAATTTGGCTTATTTCTGAAGATGTAATTGATGCAAAGAAAAGAGACTTGGAAAATATGGAAGTTCATGAAATATATGAATGTGTGACTGACATGAGGCAAAAATGTTTATTAACATGAGTGATTAAAAAAAAAAAATTTTGAATGACAAAAAGAAAAATAAAGGCTTATCTTGTTGTGCATGTTTGTGAAAAAGATTTACATAACCGAAAAACAGATTTTCTAATGTGCAGCTATAGGGGCTATGTATGTCTTATTAACAACCTTGGTTATGATGTGAAAGGTGGAAACTCATGTTTTTTTTTTGGTTGTTCTTTTTACTTCAACATTTCTGCAAGATAATATGCTGGAACGAGGAGTATTTTTTAATACCACCGTCTGATGTGTATTCAGAATCACAAGTGTGGAAGTTGAAAGATGCATTCATGAATTAAATGATGCACCTTCATGGTACAAGCGAAGTTAATTATGAGTTAACTTGCTTGAAAGGAATGATGAGTTCATATGAACATGCAGTTTCTTTGACATGATACCATTATTAACTTCATGGGTGTTCTAGCAATACATATAGATCAGGAATGACTATTACATAGATTACGATCGACTGGTCGATCAGGGATATTGTGGGTAGATCGCATGGTATTGAAAAAAAAATGTTGGTGCTGGCAAACTTCCAGAACCTTCCAGCAGAGCTGGAGATACAAGAGCAGTCACAAGTTGACAGTGCGTGCTACATAAAAAGAATTAGCACTTGTCTGTTAGAGTTTGACGCTTTCAAAACTTTGTTTTCAAGACCTTGCGTTACTCGAGCTAATTACTATATGCATGTGCTACCCTTTCCAGGAAGATACTGAGGTTGTTTCATCTACATCGAAAATTGCAACACTGATGCAGAGCTCATGGATAATTCTGGAATTTACCCCAACATCAGGAAATGTGCTATCCTCTTGACTGCATTATTTATCAGTCAGCATTTTTCCACATGGAGATCATTAAGTCCAAGTATAGCTCCACCATAACTGATGAGCATCTGGAGGTCAGCTTGAAGCTGGCTATTAACAACTACTCTCCGCGCTATGCATCCCTGACTGATTCCATCTAATGCAAATCATTAGCGTAAGAAAAAAATATACAAAGTTGTACTGTGCAATATGGGTTGCTGAAGTAATGCAAGGTACACCTGCATATACTGATATATAAAAATAATTTACAATACATTTATAAATAAGGTTTTGCATTTTTAATAGATCATTTAGACTTAGTCATGTCATAAGTAGCTTTCATACTGAAAATATGTGTGCACCCCTGATATAGATCATATCATATTCTGTGGAAAGTCATCAAATCTTGTGAGTGACCTGAGATTCTGAGAGTTGATGAATCCAGAGTGAAGGAAATGAGCATGAAAGAAATTTAAACTTAATGAATCAGGGATTGAGAACTGGTTGCAGATTGCCTGAAGATACAGGACCTCTTCTGAAATTCTAACATACTTGTTGCAATGATCACTGGTTTTACCTTTTTGGGTTTTTGTTAATGAAACTGTAGTCTTCACTTGAAGACACTAACAATGTTATCTTCCTTTGTGCTAAGTTTCTAGTGTGCCTTGCTTGTTGTTGCTTATTTTCTGGGAAAACCAATATGGTGGCATGGACAGACAGGCATGTATCAATGACTGGATTTATTTAATGAGTAAACTAACATGAACTCCCATTTAAAGAGAAACTAACCCTCTTCAAGTGGACGAGTTGGATAATACTTAGTGATCTACTGGTTTCTCTTAGTTAAACACTTCACTTGCAGCAAGTTCTTCTAAACCCTCTTTATGAATTTCCTGAATCAATACAAAGGTATTTCATCAGGATGCTCAATTTTCTGAATGCATTCATTTGAACCTCGATGAAGCACTTCATTACACATATCTTCTTCAAAGCTCATGTCTTTCTTAGATACTTTCTTTAGTTTAGCCCTTGGCTGTGTCATACTCTCTGACCTCATGTTGCAGTTCTTCCTTAATTGGTTCTATTATTAGATCCACCCAAGCCATATACAAGTTAGTGTATCTTCTAAGTGTTACTTTACCCTAGTTTTATCCAATACAAGATGTTGGTCATATCTAATGGAGAAACATCTAATAGTTTTTAAACCAATCCATCACTTAACTGCCCCTATTAGATTCTGTTAAATAAAGGTTTCTTTTTTCCGGAAGTCACATATCTCCAACAGGGAGGTATTCAATTGATATAAAAAAAATTTTTTTTTTTTTTTTTTTTTTTTTTTTTTTTCAGGTGTTGGATTCACTACATGATCATAAGTTTAAGCGTGGGATGCATGTAGAAGTGGTCAACAAGATGTGCGTTTCATCCATGCGGGTAGCAACAATTGATGAAATTGTTGGTGGACGCTTAAAACTCCAATATGAAGATAGTTATGTAAGTTAGCAGATTCAACAGAATTTTCATTTCCCTCTTTCTTTTAAATTAAAAAATTCTAATTTTATATATATATATATATATATATATATATATATATATATGCAAATAATGTGTTTTGATATCCATTAAATAAAAACCATGTACCTGCTTTATGGTAGTTACTTACAATTTCCAAACATCTATGCATCTTTAGCTCTTTGTTTATATCAAAGCAAAGTTTGAGTTTTTCTGCAATACTCAAAATATTCTGTATAATTTGAAATAAAAGGAAACAAATTTTAATAGAAAAAAAATTGATAAAGATATAGATATTTGTTTGAATATAGATCAGTTTTTAAAATCTATCATAGGTTTCAGTTCTACTTGCACCAATATTTTATTTTTTCTACAATTACTTCTATCAATTTATTTTAAAAACAAACATGTATAAATTTTAATGAAACAAAAACAAAAAAAAAGTCATATTTTTCAATTGCCAATTCTAAAAACTTTGAAGATGTCTGATATTTGTTTTCGATTTACAGCTAATTTTAATCACCTATGATAACCTGATAATATTAACCAAATAATAGAAAATGTTGCAAATTAGATTTGCTATGAATAATTTTTTGATAGGAAACATTATTTCAAGTTTAATTCTGACTTGCTGATACTTCCTGAGTATAATGTTCCTCCAGCATAGCCCGGGAGCATAGATAACAAAATCAAAAAAAGTTTGTATAACCTTTTTTGAAAGAAAAAAATTTGGAAATCCTTTTCACTGACTCTTAACTCTCGATTCGCCACACGAACTCTCACTATTGTACTCGGCCAGCACATTAAGTTTTTCTCCTTAACAACTCGCTCACTTATTCACCCAAGCAACAGTCATATTTTACTGTTTCTTTCTCTATATTTTCCTTTCCCAAACTCACATAAATGAGACTACGTAAAAAAATGAAAGACTCCTATCGCACAAAATCCATCTGTTTATTGCTGCCATCTCAAGCTCTCGACAGTGCCCAAATTTGTATGCATATTATTTTTGTATCACAAGGGTTCCAGGTTTGAGTACTAGTGCTTCTCTATAGTGGGCACACGCCAACTACTGATGTTTATTACCATGACTCTCAGTGCCATTATCACTCTTTCTTTTAAAAACTCTTTTTCACTACACATTTTTGTCACATTATCTTTTTAACCCTCTTCCTCCTACTTATCTAGTTTTCTCTTTCTGACACCTGAACCAATATAATATAAAGAAAAAGAAATTTGACTGTTTGACATAGTTTTAATGTTTTTGTTTAAACAATTAAAAATAAAAATGAAAAATTAATTTTTTTTTTTAATCTGCATTAATTTTATCCTTGGTCAGCCAAAGTGAATGAATCTTACAGTATTTTTTGGTTATTGTGATAGTTTCTTGGTTTCATATGCACAAAACCTGACTTTCCTTTATATAATAGAAGATGGCTTATCTTTAAGCCATCTATTATATGACTAGAATATTTTAAGATCTATCTATTTGATAATAGTTAACTGATTACATTGTAACAAATTCTACTCTCATTTTAGTGATATAATTAGCATAACATGGAGTTTTACTGTCCTTCATAAAGGGGTTTACTTCTCTTTGTAATTCTGTAAGAGATTTGTATCCCCTTTTTTATCATCAGTTTGAGGGATGTTGTTGGTGGCTCTGCTTTTCAATTTTGCCTCCAGCAATTCCATTTTCTTCTCTAGATAGACATGGAAGGATGGTCAGATAGTGACAGATACCTGTACACTCAAAAGGTAAGTCATCTTTGCTGTCTTCATCCCTCATGGATTGTATTTTGGGTTTGTTGATGAATTGAGAACAACCAGAATACATGTAGCATTGAAAAAAAAATTTTCTTTCTTTTTAGCTAATTATTTTATTGATATGCATGAAAAGAGCGGTATAAAAACCCCAAAACCGTTTGAATTATGCAAATATCATCAATGGTACAAAAGTTATAAGAATTTAAAATGCCAATCTTGTGTTTTTCCTCAGAACATTTGTCTTAAATAAAACCTTTTAAAAAGTTGGCCAAAAAGATGGACCTCCTCATTTAAAAAAATTTGGGGCTATTCTCACAGTTTTTTATACTCTTGCTTAAAATGATGTTTTTTTTTTTTTTTATTATTATTATGCAATCCAATTTTATATATCTTGTTAACTTAAGCGATGAATTCGACATGGGTAATGTTTCTGAATTTTTGATTAGTTGTACTGTTTGGATTCTTTGAACTACTGTCTTCATCTTGAGTGTTATTCTCATGATGTTTCAATCAATGTAAGCTCTGATCTTCTTCAGATGCATCTTGTCGAACTCTGGAATTTGTATAGAATTTTGGACGGAACCCCTGGTGCTACCAGATCAGGCTGCCTATTGGTTTTCTGAGACAAAATGCACCTACATCGATTTCTGTTTTTGTTTTCTATTCGCTTTTGTAAAACTTAATTATGTTCTACAAAAACAAAACAAAATCAACAGCTCCTTTCCCCCCCCCTTTCTTTTTCCTTCCCTACTTCCCGGTCTTGGATATGACCTTAAACTATATCTGATGGTGAGGCCCCAGTTTGCTGGCTTTGGGGAGCGTGGAGCCACCCTTTAATTGCCATTGTTCCCAGGTCCATTCTGACCCGGAGTGGTAGTACCTGGTAGGGTCCCAACTATGGGTTAAATAGAAAAAAAAAAATACATTCTATTAAAAAATTATTCTTCAAAATCTGATCAGATTCCACTTGACCCTGTCGGCAGGGCATCAGAATATGCTGACTACCCCCCTGCAGAGAGTAGAAATACAGATTACCTACTACAAATATTCAATGATATTTGGGAAAGTGGCAACGTCCCTGAAATATGGAGGCAGGCCATAGTAATCCCTATACCTAAATCATCAAAGTTCTCTACAAATCCCATGAATTACCGACCTATAGCATTCACTAGCTGTATTTTCAAAATAATTGAAAGAATGATTAACAGCAGATTAATATGGTATCTTGAGACAAATAATCTGATTACAGATTATCAGTCAGGATTTAGGAATGAAAGAAGCTCCATGGACCACCTGATCCGGCTAGAAACCTTCATCAGAGAAGCCTTTATCAAGAAAGAACATCTTACGGCAGTCTTTTTCGGTATTGAAAAAGCATATGACTCTGCATGGCGGCATGGCATTATAAAAGATCTACAAGATTAAAAGGCAAAATGCCCATTTTCATCACAAATTCTATTTAGACAATTTAATGTACAATTAGGTGATACTCTATCCATCAGTAAAAAGCAAGAAACGGGGGTACCACAAGGAAGCATCCTGTCTGTCGCACGTTTTAGCATTAAAATAAATATCGTCAAAAATATAAATGTAGGAACAGCATGTGCCCTCTATGTGGATGACTTCCTGATCTGTTATAGATCAAAATATATTACAAGAATGGAACGCCATTTACAACTGTGTCTAAACAAAATAAATGAATGGACAACAAAAAATGGTTTCAAATTTTCAAAAGAAAAAACAAGCCATTCATTTTTGCCAAACCCGGAAAATGCACCATGACCCAATACTGAAACTGAATAATAAAATTATACCTATAGTTGATCAGTATAAATATCTGGGCATCATCTTCGATAAAAAGCTAACATTCATTCCCCATATTAAATACCTCAAACAAAAATGCAACAAGCCATCCAACTCTTAAAAGTAATAGCTCATACAGACTGGGGTGCAGACAAAGACTCAATAATTAAATTATACAGATCCCTTGTCAGATCATGGATGCTATATCTATGGATCCGCAAGAAAGTCCTACATAAAGGAATTAGACACAATACATCACCAAGGACTAAGATTGGCTCTAGGAGCCTTCCCCACCTTCTCAGTGGAAAGTTTATATGTAGAAGCAGATGAACCCTCATTATCACTTAGAAGAGAAAAACTAGGACTACAATATTATACAAAATTGGCTTCATGTCCAACTAATTCTGCCTACAAATGTGTCTTCCACCCCCAATACAAAAACCTCTTTGATAGAAAAGAAAATTCTATAAAACCATTTAGCCTACATATGGAAGAATCCATAAATAAAGCCCAGATAGATATTGCAACAATACACAAATCTGTAATACCTAAATATCCTGGCTGACAAGACAACCAAAAATAATATCAGACCTAATTAAATACCCTAAAACAAAAATCAATCCAATCATCTATCAAGAAAAATTCCAAATAATTAAAGATAAGTATTCCAAACACTCAACAATTTATACAGACGGTTCAAAAGATCGAGATAATGTTGGATGTGCGGCCATACACAATAAAACAATCCTAATCAAAAGATTACCAGACAAAGCATCGATCTACAGTGCTGAAGTATCAGTCATTGGTATGGCATTCGATCTTATAGAATCTTCTAAAGATAAACAATTCATTATCTGCTCAGATGCCAAATCAGTACTCGAAACATTGGAAAACAGGAAACCAACGAACCCAATAATCACCAAAACCCTAAATAGATTTGATGATATTCCTAATGATAAAAACATCCTTTTTTGTTGGATACCCATTCATATCAACATAAAGGGTAACGATAGAGCTGACAAAGCAGCAAAAGCAGCACTAAATTTGGCCATAACCAAAGATAAGATCCCTCATACCGATCTAAAACAAATCATTAACAAATATATTAGAAACACATGGCAAGAGTCGTGGAACTCCTGCATTAGAAACAAGCTATACCAAATCCTGGAAACCATAGGAAAACAGAAACCAAACAAAAGAATGACCAGAAAGGAGGAAGTTATAATAACAAGACTCCAAATAGGTCATACCTCTATAACACACTCCTACCTATTCAAAAAAGAAGCCCCACTTTGCACACCCTGCCAGGAACCATATACAGTAAATCACATATTAACAAGATGCGAAGACTTGAAAACAAACCGACTGAATCTATATAATGAAAAGACTGTAAAAGACATATAGACCCAACTATTCTTCTCAAATGTCTGAAGATAACAGGGTTACTCAACAAAATTTAAAAAAAAAAAAAAAAAAAAACAATACCTTATCTAACTATATAAACATAGACACTGAACACCAGATACATACATAAAACCTATAACTATTAATGTATATAAAAGACTCTGGCATTAAATGACCACATAGACTGATATGCCATAAAACCAATCAATCAATGAACGGAATCCACAAGGGTTGCATGCTTTCGTTCTATCAGCTATGACTGGGTTGAAGTCCTAAATAATTCACAATTTTAGAACTTACAACTGAATTTTACCAAGTGTATTATCCACTATGTCATGTCCTTACAAAATACAATTACAAATTACTTCTACCTCGTCATGGCTGATGGAACGAGAGGAAGCTAACCTCTTAGATTAAATAAAGGGTTCCATTTCTGTGCAAATTCCAGAGTTCAACAGAAAGATTCCCAAGTTTGATAGGATACATTTGAAGAAGGTCAGGAGTTACATCGACTGAAACATTGTGAAAATAACACTAAAGATGAGAACGGTAATCCGAAGAATCTAAATAATATGAATAAGATTTGTACGACTAAAATTATGCCTGATCAATGGATGACTGACTGCTCCTGCTGTTATATAGAAACAATGTGTAAAGTTGCTTATATTAGCAGAAACTGATTGGACATTTTAGTTGTGCTAAAATTTAGTCATACATAAGGAGCTTTACTAAAAATGTACAAGTAAATTATGTATGACTATTTGCTCCTGCTGCTGATTTGCTATTAAAGCAACTTCGACACAGACAATTTTTGTCAGCGCAAAATATTGTAAAAATCTATTGTGGTATTATTAACAATAAAATGAATTTACTTACAAGTTTAACAAATATCTTTTTAGATTCGTATAAAAAAGTATTTAAAAAAAAAAATTTTTTTTTAAATATTCTCTCTTAAGGCAGAAAGTAAATAAGAACTCCTGAAAGATTGAAACAATTATTTTTTTCCAATTTTGTGTGCTACTTTTGAATTCCTTTTTTTATTTTTAAAAATCTTTTTTAAAAAAATATACAAGTTTATTTCTGAGATTAGTTGTGCCTTGATTTTACTAATTATGCACAACTAAAAATTAAATATGATTTATGTACATCTAATTGAATCCTAAAAGACATATTGTATTAGAAAAAATAATTCTGTCATTAAGTCAAAATAACTCCAACAGTTTCTAGTTTAATTTAAAAAAAAAAAAAAAAAAAATAACAAGCAGTAATCAATAATAACTTTAAAAAAATGTTCTAGAAAACTTTGTTTTGTTTTATTTCCTGGGAGAAATGAACCAGTCATGTTATAATGAAATGGAACTTTATGCAATATTATTTTAAAAAAAAAAAAAAAAAAAAAAAGAATTTAAATAAGTTATTTACTTGCCTCCCCACGAGGGAAGTTAGACACTGTTTTAAATGTGGGGAAAACTAGTTCTCTCCAAAAAGGCACTAGTTCTCCCCAAAAAGGACTTCTACTTTTTACAATGATTTTCTAGTCTTACATTGTTATTGTTTTACAAAATTCAAATTTTAAAGGTCGCGTGTAAAATTTAATTTGCCAAAAAATAAGGCAAAAAAAACTTCTAATCTGAAAGTTGTGACTGTGACTAAATTTGTTTTATTTTATTTCAATATCAAAGAAATAAGGTTCTTTGTTTTATTTATTTTATTTTATTTCTTTTTTACAAAGATTAAAAAATAAAAAGTAGTACACTGGATTGAAAAAAGTTTCAGTTTTTAAGGATTTGCCAAAAATAATTGCGACTGTGAGTAGTCGTTTTATTGTTTATTTTAATAATACATTTTGGTGCTAACAAACTCAGTAGATCACCCATGTAAGAGGGAATATTTAATAAAAATCAGGACTTAAAAGATAATTGCCAAAAATAACCTCAAAACTTTTGAGTAAATTTGTTTCATTGTTTATTACAAGATTATTTTACGCTGATAGACCCAGTCGATCGCCTGTGTCAACGTTGCTTTAATCAGCAGCAGCGGCAACTAGGTGTACATTGATTGTGCCTATTTTTAATAAAACCGGATGTGTACATTTCAAAGTTTTTTAAACTGGCACACTGTATCATACAGATTGTGAGTATATTCATGAAAATATATTCACTTGGTTGAAAACTCTGGAAAAATAATTCATGACGTCATAAGTGAAAACATCAATCATTAAAATAGATTATAGATGATCTATAACCTGAAGCTTCTTTTCCATATTCGATGAATTATGACCAGAAAGATGCTGGATCATTAAATAGGGAATAGAACCTTATTCAAAGAAATAGTTTTTAAAATAGTGAAACAAGATTCTTAAACTTTTTAAAAAAGAACATTTTTTTAATTTATTAAATAACTTCATAAAAAATTATTTATACTGTTTTAGACAATTATATCATTTGAACTCTCTCCATACTAGAGCTTGTTCTAATTAAATTGTGTTAGAAATTAGCCAATACTAGCAGAACTTGTGGAAATTTTATGGTAGTTGAAAACTTTTAAAACACATCAGTAAAATACTTCTTATCACATAATCAAACAATGATGAGGTTAGACCATGTACCATTTAAAACTCAACTAAACCATGAAGCTCTGGATTTTCATGTCCAGGTGTCTTTGCTGACACAATTGCATTAATTTGTTGAACTGTTATGAGCTTATCCTGATCTTGCAGCATTATGATCAAGTGACAGTGTGTTAGCGCTCTTTTTTAAAATTCAATAACAAATATGCAAATAGAACTCCAAAATACATGTCTGTCTTTAATGTCTTTCAAAAGTTCAACTAGATGTGCATAATGCACACATGATATTAAGTTAGGCTGATTTTGTATAAGTTCTGATAGCCCCAAGTTGTTTACTATTTCAGGACATTTTGGATTATACACTGCTCATTAAAAATTTAAGACCATTTAAAAATCTTAAAAAAAAAAATTTTTTTTTTTAAATTAAAAAAAAAAACTTTAAGGATAGATTTTAAACTCTTCCGACTTATAACCCTTATCCCCAAGTGGCTTCCGGGCCTTGATAAGTGGTGACCTCCATGTAAAAAAAACAAAAAAACTTAAGGTTACCAATACTACAATCTAAAACGTTATGGAAACAAAAAGCTACATTCCAAAGATTTATTTTTAAAATTGACATTTTTATTAAATTAGGCTTTTTACACATGATCAAAATTATAAGACCAGAGACAAAAATTCTATTGTACAAAAAGTGTATGAAAACATTCCACAATCAAACTAAATAATGAGTTCTACCTCCACTGAGTTTGATGACTTCATAAATTCTTTGGAGCATGCTAGAAATAAGGGTTTCCATTAAGGTGCGGGGGATCCTACTCCAGTTTCTGAAGATGGCTTCACGAAGTTCAGTTTTTTTTTTTGTTGCCATTTCGATAAACCTCTCGTCATCCATCCCCAAACATTTTCAATTGGGTTCAAGTCCAGTGAGCATGCAAGATGTCCCAAGAGATGAACTCTTGTAGAAAGCTCAAGGTCCGTCTTGCAGTGTTGATTGCAGCATTATCCTGTTGGAATAACCATCCATCCCCATACAAATGATGACCCTCCATCATCAAAGATGCTTTTTGTAGCATGCTAACATAACCAGCTGCTGTCTGATGACTCTGCACCACCTGGAGCTCCATCGTCCCTCTGTAAGAAAAGACACCCATACCATTATGGACCCTCCCCACTATGACGTGTGGAAAAAATTTCAAGGGGCATGTTTTTGTCATGCCAATATCGCTGGAACCCATCAGGACCATCTAAATTGAATTTTTTCTCGTCAGAAAACAAGACTTTCTTCCACTTCTCAACATTCTAGGTTTGTTATTCATAACCTAATCTTAAGCAGTTCACTTTGTGATGTGGAAGCAATCGAGGAATTTGTTTATCCTTTTTATTTACCATGTCTTTTTGTCGTGTCATCTGATGGTTATTGGATTGCAATCAGCATCTGTAACTGCCTTAATTTGGCTAAAAGAAAGTCCTCTTTCATTCATAACAACCCGTCTGATTCTCCTACTCAATGCAGGAGAAATTGGTGGGGGGGGGGCATCAAAGGATTTTGCTTTTCCATAATTCTCATTGTTCTTTAGAAAGTAGCAAATAAGTGTTACTGCGATTTACCTTAGCTGCTATCGCTCACTGTGACAAATCTTGCTTATGGAATCCTAGAATTCAAGAATGCTCAACTTCGGTTAGTTTTTTTGCTTTAGGCATGGTAACACCTTTACACAGTGATTGCTAATCTCTAACTGAATTACCATAAATCTAACAATTTATATCCTTGGTCTTATAATTTTGTTCATGTGTAAAAATGCAAATTTTTAAATAAAATTTTTGGAATGTATCTTTTCGTTTCCATAACCTTTTAGATTGTAGTAGTAGTAACCTTAAGTCGGAAGAGTTTAAAATCTATCCTAAAAAAAAAGGTTTCTTTTTAAAGATTTTTACGTGGTCTTAAATTTTTGATCAGCAGTGTATGTAAGGAATAGGTCTGGTTTTCCATATTTACAAAGAACTACCATTGCATCTTGACTTCCTAAAAATGAAGATGGTAGAATAGCTGGTACACCAGAATCACCACCTTCATACCTTGCCAAATGATCCATTAAACCAGAATATTGCGCAGTTCTTAGTTGACTTTGATGGCTTCTAATGAAGTTCAATATCTAACGTTCAACTTTCACAAATGCATCAACTACATATTGTTAGAATAGTTTACCAGATCTCCAATTGCAAGGCGATAACTATAATGCTCTTGCATTGTCACTTTATTGCGAACTCTGGTTTGCTGTTCGGGGTTATTTTGCATGTTTATGTGCCAGCTTTGTTCACCATTTGGAAATAATATGGTGTATATCATGGGGTCCAAGTGGCAAGGCAGATAAGAAATTCCTTGTTTTGTTTGACCATGTGGGTAAACAATATTTCTTTAGCAGGTGGAGCACCATCCTCACCAACAAATACTGCAGCTATTTTATTTATTGGATTATTAAATCTTCTTATCTGGACCAGCGGTGAAATGTATCGAAACTCTCTTCAGCTGTATATTTTCTTATATATTATAGCATGTGCTTCCTCTTCAAATTCAATGGACCTAATAAAATTTTGGTATTTTATCATTTCCCTTTCAGCTTTGTTTAACCCAACATCAGTGGGAACACTTTATACTAACGTTGCTTTTTTTTTTTTTGTCCCATATCACATGTAAGGTTCAATAGCTCCATTTTCTAAGTATGTAGCTATAGAAATGGATGGTGTATGACCTATTTCCAACGGATTAGAAAACAAAAATTCCTATTTCATCTATTATATAAATCTCACTTGTCTGTTTAAATGTATGTATGTTTGTATGTATATCCGCCTAGAATTTTCACAAGATAGGTATCGTTTTGAAGCTCGACTTTTCTGACAAAAAATATTGAAAAATTGGCTTAAAACATTAATTTGTTCATCCTCAACTGGGCACTTTACTACAAGGAGGAGTCACTTTTTTCGACGATATTTTCGAAAGCCATCCCCTCTTTTTGATTGACCATCGCCACTTCCAGTTTGGCAATGGCTGCAACAGCAAAGACATGCTATTTTTTTTTTTCATGTTCTTTTCCTCCTTTGCTGTACAGGTTTGAGCCTGCCTCTCTACTACCACTTTTTTTTTTTTTTTTCCCCTCAACACACATCTTCAAACACCTGGGCAACGCCGGGCACCCAGGCTAGTTTTGAATAAAAGAAATTTAATGAGACATAAATTGTAGGAGATAATATAATACTTAATTATTTTCTGATATGGAAAAAACATGTTTTCATGAATTAAAACCATACTATATCTAATAATAAAAAGTTTAGATATCTATGAAAAATAAATATTTGTTTAATTAATGAAACAAAATTCAATGAAAATGTTTAAATTGAGAAAAAATATTTCTTGAAATCTTAATAAAACAAAGTGTTTTATTTTATATTAAAAACTAAAGTTAAGAAGGCTCATCATTGTGTAAATTTTTTTTTAAGAATTTGAAAGTCAATATTTTTATAATTTAGCTCTGTAAAAATGGATATCAAGATTCACATTTTCTATATATTTTTTTTATGTTTTCTCTTTTGTAAATTACAAAAAAAAAAAAAAATACTATAATTATTAAAGTGTCCTTGTTCTAATGTGTAATTTTTGTTTTGAAATAATTCTTTTTCAATAATTTTCGAGATTTTTTAATGAGATCTTTTGGAATCTTCCAGATTACTATGATGATTTTTTTTCTCCCTTGGAAGCTTTTTTTTTTTTTTTTTTTAATAAACTTTATTATAATCATTTTTAAAAAATTATTATATTTAACATTATTTATTATAATCATTTCTAAAAAATGATTATATTAAACATATTTGAAAAATGTAATCTATCTACTGTCCGTTTTCTGATAAATTAAGCATAGTTTGCAGTTATTTACTGGTCATTGATTTTCGTTTGTTAAGTGCTTAAATAATTTTTTTTTAAGTGATGGCTCAAAATTTTTTTAAGTAGATCATCAAAAGATCGTCTGTAAGAAATTTAAATTTTTAAATGGCCATTTCTTAAATTGCTGAAAATGTTAACACTTTTTGTAATTAAAAAAAAATAAAATGAACATCAATTCATTACAAATTCAATTTATATAAATCAATTCATCTAAAAATAAAACTATTTAATTTACAAAATAAATTTTAAGAAATCATTAATTCAAAATAAATTATTGCATAATTTTGTAAACGTTTTTCTCATTTTAAGACATTTTTAAAAACTACATGATAAATGCGAATTAGTTTTTCTGTGCTGCAGAAATATAAGTCAGCAGAATCAATCCTGTTTGTTTTGCTTGAATAATTCTTACAGATAATGTGCATCTTAATTTCCTCAGTTTAATATTTTCAAATTATTAATTCATAAATAAAAAAAATATCAGATTAAATTATATATTCTTTAACATAAATAAATCTCGATAAATGTGCACTGATTGTCCAACCTGCAAAGGGTGTTTATTCCAAAAGCCGTTCTTAATATTGGGAGGGGGGTATTCCAAAAAGCATTTTCAACATCCCGATGTTAAGAACGGCTTTCGGAATAAACACCCTTTGCAGGTTAGACCCAAATCCTGAAAAATAGGTCAAAATTGCAAATTAATTGCTTAAAATTTTAGAATTTTGATTAATATTGATTTTTACTTAAAATAAGAGCGAATAAATGTTAAAAATTTACTTGGGATAAAATGTTTAGTTTCTTGTCATGGAAAAAAGCTGATGATTATCCAAAAGTTAATTAAGTTCGTTGAAACAAAATTTTGTATGGTTTTTGTTGATGATGGTGTTTGTTTACGATTAAATGAATATCGAATGCTACTGGTTCAGCTTTCCGACGTTTCATTTATTTGTTAGTTTCCCTATGATGTTGGAGAAAACCAGCTCTCCACAAAAAGAGAATGTTGAAATAAATAGCAATTGTCTGATATGAGGGATTTCTCCGACATTAATCAAAGCTGATTGCGTTCTGGATGTCCTGGCACAAAAGTCCGGGAAGCTGGATATTTGCTTCCCCACTGAGCAAATTAGGCGCAAGGCCATTTTTAACGTTGAAAGGGGAGGGGAAACGTTGGACCAGCTCCCCCAAGGTGAGGGTGGGGGAGCTGGATAGTGCCAACCAGTATAAAGGGATTCCCCTACATTGAATGGGTTGTCCCCACATATAACTTTGATTGCAGTCTCTGCCGGAACAGATACTACACTTTGAGGTATTAAATCCTTTATTCAGGCTAAAATTACAATGTAAGTTCAAACTGAACAAAACCTTAGGCGCAAGGCCAACTCAAAAGGGGGGAGGGGTCGTTGGTCATTCTTGTCACTCTAGAAAGAACTAAAAAGTTTCTCCTAGCTAGTATCTTTCACCATAATACCGCATTCCCTCTTTTATACTGGGGAATGTCCTACTTAAAACCTGATTGTTTAAACATTTTTTATTTACATCTAAAAACAAAAGATAACCGTAATGATAATACAGTAATTCGTTTGTGTCGAGAGTGGGGGAAGAAAAAATACAAGTGGCGCTTCCAACCCTGTCTAGTTGATAGGCCGCCCGTTCCACTTCAGTTTGTAAAGGAACCTGAGTTCCTGCGAGACAGTCTCTAAGTGGGGGTGCCCTCTAGATGGGACAAAATGGAGAAAAGAAAAATTGTTGGAGGAGAGTGTTAGTAATTCATTTCATTCTCTCCAAGATGGGGGAAATTTAGAGGGAGAGGTGAAAAGAAAAATTGCAGTTAGGAGGAGGTGGGGATCTTGGAGGCTTTCTTGTTGGGGAGAGATGGAGCTCTCACTCGGGTAGCTAAGAGGCTAAAAATTGGTTATACTTGATGGAACTACGCGTTCCACACCTAGGCGGGGAACACATATTTAAATTTGGCTCCTTTTTGTACGCACAGACTTGCTACATATATCCATCTTCTGTCAAATGCTGCGCAATGCAGCCTCTTTCTATCACATCTGATCTTCACCCGTAGTTGGTGTTTAAAGAAGGTGATCAGATCCTGATCAGAAAAAGACACCCCCCCCTCCCGGCCACCTTGCAGTCGCGACATCCAAATAACTATTCTCACCACGGCCAGGATTGTAATGTAAACCATTTGTCTTTCCCGGTACGGCAGCTTCACTTTGTCAATGACATTGGATATGGTAATCGAGTGAGGATGCTCTGGATTGATTCAAGCCGTTACCTCGCTGACATACAACCAGTACTGGCGGAGTTCACGGCAATCAAAGAAAGCGTGATCATTTCTACAGCCGTTGTTCCGCAACGGATTACAATCAAGTCACTCCAAAAAACTGGAACTGCATTGTATGCTGTAGAGGGAAGTGCATTTCGGGCCAATCGCCAGGTCAGAGAGAACTCCGAATTGTTCAGATAACTCAAACCCAGCACCCAACTCCATGTGGAGCGGATCTCACTCTGTTGCCAACCCAAAGTCGCACATAGCAACGGCCCCTTCACTAGATCCCTGTGAAGTTCCCTACGGGTAGCAATCATAAGGTCGCTGGACCTTGATAGTCATTCATGCACAGCTTGGCACACCTTTTAGGAAGCCAGATTCTCCCTGTGGGCTGCGATGGCCCTTAACAGAGGGGTCAAGAACGAGGTCGGGAAGGCAACAGTAACCGCAGGGTGCCACGGTTGATCATCTTTTGACCCGCATTGCTACTGTATAGCTTCCCAGGTGGATACCATTTTTGGAGCGCGTCGGGTCAATCCGCTCCACCTCTCGAAAATTACTGAGGAAGGTTCCCAGCAGTTCTGTGCATAGGTCAGCAGGAGCATTAAATATTTGTATCCGGGTTCTTCTACCTAGGTACTCCGGCAGTAGCTTGGCTCCTGCATATTTAAGTTCTGTATGTGATAACTTTTCTGCTTCATCCTTGTTGGGGAGCAGTATGTCGCACATCGCGAAGCTCCTCTGGTGTATGAACTTGGCAGGTATATTCAGTTTCTTGAGGAGCTCTGCCATTTCTTCCTTTTTCATTTCCTTGATCCGATTTTCTCTGATGTCCGAAGTGACAAAGGACAGGACCTTGTACTCCATTGCCTCCCAGACCCCAGGTATCGGCTTCAGGACGTTCCCATCAATATATTCCTTGTACTTGGTAAGGTACAAGTCTTTATATTCCTGCGGGGAGTCTTTTTCAGCGGTTTTACCCCATGCAAATCCCTTTGATGGGTTTGGCAAGGGTTTTTTGTGGGGTTGGATGATCATTCCGCTGTCTTGGAGGTGTTTTGTGAGATGGGTTTCTCCTTAGGGGTTGATTCTCCCATGCTTTTCTTGGGTGTGTCCAGTACTGCTTCCTTATTTGGGGAGCTTCCCTTTGTGGGAGCATCCTTCTTCCTCGTGCCTCTGGAGACGGCTGCCTCCTTGCTAGCATTCATTTTTTTCGGAGGAGTTGCCCTCGTGGGTAGCTTCTTCCCCAGTAATGGCTTTGGGGCTGCTGCTCCTTGGTTTGGAGGATCTCGTGGGTGTGGTTCCTCAGTTTGATAGTCAACAAAAACTGTCCTCTTGTGACGACGACCGGTTCTATGCATGCGTCAGATGACGTCATGACCTGATTTACTTTAAATAGTTGAAGAACTGACTAAATTTCATGTACGTCGCGTTAGCTCAGTTGGTTAGCATGTTGATTCATTATCTAAACGTTTTGGGTTCAAATCGTGGTGTGAGATTTCTTTTTTTTTTTTTTTTTTTTTTTTTTTTTTTTTTTTTTCGATTTTTTAAATTTAAATATTGAACCAGTGTTATTTAAGCCATTTTTCATGTAACGTTCGTTTTTTTTTTTTTTTTTTTTTTACTTCGCTTATCCCCCCCCCGAACCACACACCCAAAAACACTTGGGTACCCACCGATTTTTTTTTTAAATTTTAATATCGAAACAGGCTTATTTAAGCCATTTTTCATGTGTTTGTTTTCTTTTTTGTTTTTCGATTTTTACATTTAACATCGTTCGTCTGCCTTACGTTAGTTTTTTTTGTCTTTTTTTTCGATGGTTTGATTCCCCCCCCCCCCCCGCTTAAGTTTTAACGTTCGTTTTTACGTTTTCTTTTTCTACTTATAACAAACAAACCTGGTCATTGACCTCATTTGCTGAATAGCTATTGCTTATGTTGTCGTCATAACGCTCTACGATTTCCGTGTGGGCACCTGTCAATTTTGTTCTTACTTAAATAAATTGCAAACATCTTTCAGTAACTCATTCTCGCTGGCAGAACAGTTCATGTTTTTTTCACATTTTATTTTCAAACTTCGCCTCAGGGCTTCGGGTACCTTGGTGTTTTTGGGTGTGTGGTCAGGGGTGGATAAGCGAAGTAAAAAAAAAAAAAAAAAAACCCAGAAAAACGAACGTTACGTGAAAAATGGCTTAAATAACACTGGTTAAATATTTAAATTTAAAAAATCAAAAAAAAAAAAAAATCTCACCAAGATTCGAACCCAAAACGTTTAGATAATGAACAACGCGCTAATCAACTGACCTAACGCGACGTACATAAAATTTAATCAGTTTTTCAACTATTTAAAGTAAATCAGGTCATGACGTCATCTGACGCATGCGTAGAACCGGTTGTCGTCACGAGAGGACTGTTTTTGTTGACCCCCCCCCTGTCGAAAATTGTCGATTTCGGGGTGAAAAAATGAACGTTTTTGGCTAATTTTTCGATATTTTAAGCGAAGGATGGAGCTTCAATATCAAGCTTGATATCAAGTTTGTGAATGTTTGTTCTGTCTGTCAAAAGTTTTTAGCAAACACACAAACATACATTTTCGCTTTTATATATATAGATATATACATATAAAGACTAGCCTGGGTATTTGGTGTGTGTTGAGCACCAAAAAAGTAAAAAATAAAAATGGTAGTAGGTAGACAGGCTCAGACCCCTTACACAAAGGTGGAAAAGAAAGTGAAAGAAAACCTGACGTCTTACCCATACTCCACGACGCGACTGGAAGTGTAAAGCTTCAAATTTAACGTAGTCAATCAAAAAGATGACTTGCAGAAATAGCCTTGCTTTTAAACCTTCCATGAAGGTTGTTTTTAATGTGGGGGAAAACCAGCTTCCCCAAAAAGAGGGCACTCTGGCAGTATCCAAATAAATAGTAATTGTCTCAGTATGAAGACCTACATTGACCAAGGACCAATTACAGAACGGATACTACCTGGGCGAAGGCCAGCAGTTGACAAGTGCGTTCAATTAGTTTCACTTTATATGAAAAAGACAAACAAACACTCAAAGCGAGAGAATTTTTTAAAACTCAATCAAAAAAAGATAGATGATATCTATTTGCGAATCTTAGATATTACAATCTAGGAAGTATAAGAAAACTTCTCCTGGAATCTAAACGATGCACGAACCCTGATGTAAAAAGCTTTTCGTGGACATACACAAATGTGCGCACCCATTTTGCCTTTTATATATTAAACTAGTAGGGATACGAGGCTGCCTGGGTGTTTGTAGGTGTGTGTTGGGGGGGGGGGGGTTATATCCAAACCCCATGTTAAACTATTTTTCAAAAATCGGAAAAACAATGAACATGATGTAAAAAGAAGAAAAAGTAAAATAAAAAAAACTTGTGTAAAAAATCGGAAAAAAATTTTTTTCGTAAGTAGGTAGGATTGGACCCAGAACGTTGAGGTGAAAACCTTGATAAGTTACCCGCTTGCCCACAAAAGGAAAGTAACTGAAAGCAATTTCAATTTAACGTTTATAAAAGGCAGGTGCGCGTCAAAATTAGGTCAAAGGAAAGTATATTCCACACTTAATTTTAACTGCAAGATAGTTGTTTTGAGGGTTTTTTTTACCCAACTTTGTCTGGTTTTGTTTCCCTAACATGTTGTGGAAAACCAGCTCCCCTTTTTATTAGGGGAGTGTGTCCAAGTGAAAGCAATTGTCTGATTTGACAGTGAAAAACGACATTGACCAAAATGTCCATTGCTCTCTGGATGCTCCCGGCCCGTAGTTGAAAAAGCCGAATCAGGCTGAAATAGCAAGAGTTGTGTAAAATTCGATGTAAATAAATCTAGGCGCAACGCGCGTTTGCAAATCCTAGATATTATTATCTTCTAAGCAATACTAACTCCCTCCCTGAGAAGCCCGGCAAAAAAAGCTTTTGTTGGACATACAAAAACTCTCAAGCGCGTTTTGCCTTTTATATATATAAGGGTACCTGGCTTTGCACGGGTGTTTCAAAGTGTGTGTGCTCAGGTGGAGTGTGTTAATCAAAACATAAGAATAAGTGAAGTAAATATTTTAAAAAAAAACACAAAAAAAACTAACGTAAGGCAAACGAACGATGTTAAATGTAAAAATCGGAAAAACAAAAAAAGAAAACGCGAAACAGAAAAACGAACATTAAAACTTCGTTAAAAAATCTGAAAAATAACCCCCCCCCCAAAAAAAAAAAAAAAACACGTGAAAAATGGCTTAAATAACCCTGTTTCAATATTAGAATTTAAAAAAAAAAAAAAAGACATCTCGCACCACGATTCGAACCCAAAACCTTTAGATAATGAGGCCACGCTCTAAGCAACTGAACTGAGACGACGTCGACGAAATTGTCTGATTTTTTAATACTTAAAGTAAATCATGTTCCGACGTCGTATGACGCATGCGTAGAAGCGAACTTATCATGGGAGGACGGTTTTTGCTGACCCCTCCCTGTAGAAAACTGATGATTTTAGGGTGAAGAAATTAATGTTTTGGGTCAATTTTTCGATATTTGTCGGGCGAAGGTTGGAAGTTTAAAATGATACCGATCTCGTGAAAATCCGTGACCCGTGTCGAAAGTTTTTGCGAGACATACAACCACACATACATACAACCACACATATGTACATAATACAAAAACATCGAGAAAAAAACACCAGGAAAACGAACGATGTTAAATGTAAAAATCGAAAAACAAAAACAAAAAAGAAAACAGAAAAACGAACGTTAAAAGAAAAAAAAAACACATGCAAAATGGCTTAAATAAGCCTGTTTCAATATTAAAATTTAAAAAATCGGTGGGTACCCGGGTGTTTTTGGTTGTGTGGTCGGGGGTGTTAATTAAAACCTAAGAATAAGCGAAGTAAAAAAAAAAAAAAAAAAAAAAAAAAACGAACGAAACATACATACACACATTTTCGCTTTTATATATATACTAGTGAGGGGTACCCGGCGTTGCCCGGGTGTTTTTCAGGGTATGTGAAAAAAACCCGAAAATGTGGGAAAAAAAACAGGTGCCCGTGAAAAAAAAAAACGAAACCTTCACGACGCGCAGTTGGAAAATAGTAAAGTGTTTAAAAAAAAAAACAGGTGCGTGTTTTTGATTGACGTGACGGCGATAGGTATTCAGCAGTTAGCATTTTGTGCGGGACAGTTTTGAATGAGGTGAATAAATCGGTTTGTTTTTAAAAACCCGCTCCCTGTTTATTAGGAGGAGCAAAATGAACGCTACAGTCTGATATGACGACGTCGACATTAAACAAACGTTACTTAGCTCTCTTGAGACAACTGGCTTTCAGCCTGTGATTAGAGTTGAGTTTCGCTTTTTTTTATACCGAAAACCGAATGTAATACGTGCCGATGCGGGAAATGTCAAATAATTAACGTTTGAAAGTCAATAAAATTAAATAGACAGGCGAGCTCCGTGGGTAACTCTGAGATATTACAATTTATAGATGATATAAAAAGTTTTAAGAAGTTGTGAACCGAGCAAGCGCTTCTCTGAAAGAAGCCTTTTGTGGACATCGAGGAAAAGCGTACATACATACATACATACATATATTTTCGCTTTTATATATATATAGATAGATGATAGATAAAAATTTTTATGTGTTAATAATTTAATTTTTGGGATATAATTATTGTCTTAATGTCCCCCTGCCCCAGTAAGTTTTAATATCACTGGGTTTTTTTGTTTTGTTTTGTTTTTTTTACTTTAGTTTTCAAGTAAAAAATGTAAGCGTGTCGTTCTTGTTGGTCTGGGAAACGGGTTGGAAACGTAACCATCTGTGATAGGGAGTGCCTCAGGACCTTTATTAGTCCTAATGTTCATAATTGACCTACCCGACAAAATTGCCTTTGAGATGGGTATATATGCTGATGACACCACACTCTATAACAGGCACGACAGGAAAACAAATGAACACCTACCTAAGGAAATGATAGAAACACTAGAGGATAACCTCCGATCTGTAGTAGAATGGGGACAAAAATGGATGGTCACCTTCAATGCTGCCAAGACTAAACTTATTTCCTTCAATAATTACAAGAAACCTTCTCTACCACCAATAGCAATGGCCAAAGATTCATTATCTGAAAGTACTTCTTTTAAACTCCTCGGCCTAACATTCACAGGAAACATGAGTTGGAACAATTACATTGCGAGCATTGCCAGGACCGCTGCGAAGAAGGTAGGCTCTCTCTACCATGTTAGAAAGCTACTAACGCCCGAATGTATCCTGTACCTCTATAAGGCCACCATTCACCCATGTATGGAGTATTGTTGTCATATTTGGGCTGGTGCATCTGCTACTAGTCTCTCGCTCCTAGACAAGGTTCAAAAGACAGTCGCCAACCTAATAGGTCCTGAATTGTCATCTAAGCTGCAGCCTCTGTCCCACCGACGAAATGTTGCGTCCCTCTGTTTGTTCTATAAGTATTTTTATGTTGAATGCTCTGACGAACTGCAAGCACTTGTGCTCCCATGATGTAAATACCCTTGACAAATCCGACAAGCAGCTAAATCCCACCCCTACAAAGTGGAGATCCCTAAATGTAGGAGAGCTTTCTACTTCAGTAGTTTCTTCCCCAGAACTGCTAGACTTTGGAATTCCATTCTGGCTCCCTACTTCCCCAACTGTACTGACATGCAGAAGTTCAAGTGTAACGTGAACCGACATCTTACTGCCCAACTCCCTATATAGTACCCCAGTAGCTTATGTCCCTGATAGTAGCCCCCTACACCAAAGTGGCAATGTGCCTTGTTTGGGGTGCAAGTGTAATTTTTAAAAAAATGTAATTTGTACTTGATTAAATAAGAAATACTTGATTAAATGATAAGAGATAAGAAAAAGATTGTTTTATTTTTATTGTGCCATAATTCATAAACTATAACATAGGTAAAGAAACAAGTTATATCATAGTCATCGAGAATAGTCCATTTGTATTCCGAGGGTGTATAAAGGAATATATTTAATTTTAAAAAAAAAAAATTGAAAGCTTAAAATAAAATTTTTGTAAATAAACGTTTTCACATACCTGAAAATTGTAACCCAATGTAAATGTTAATGTAAATTTGACCTTTTTTTTAATGAAAAATTACGTTTGAACTGAAAGATAAAACCGCCATTTTGTTTGAATGTTTTGGTTGGTTAGCGAGATTGTTGGCATGCGTTTTTCTCAGTCAATCAGAATATGGGTAGGTTTTTTTTCCTTGCAGTGACACCAATTTAGTTAAACAAATGTATTCCACTTACCTTTGGAGGTACGTACAGGATGATAATGGCCGCAGCGGCAACCGTATTAATATAATAGGATTATACATAAAAAGCAAGCATCCTCAAGTTGCTATATTTGAAAAAAAGAGAAATAGAAAGATTGCATTCATTGTTCTCGTCAGGAAACAAGGTCAAAGGTTGAGTCCCTATAAGGGTATCTTTGTACCTAATTACAATGCCTCCCCACGGGACAGTTAGACACCAGGGTCGTTTTTTAATGTGGAGAAAAGGTACAAAAATAAAAAATTGTCTCAGTCACAACGGACTGCTCCTCCACCGAAAGAGAACAAGAAATGGAAGTGCAGCATCTGAAGAACAGATACTACACTTTGAGATATTAAATCTTTTATTCAGGAAAAAATGAACATGAACAAAAAACTTAGGTACAAGGCCAACTCAAAAGGGGGGAAAATGGGGGTCGTTGGTCATCCTTGTCACTCTAGAACTAAACAAAAGTTTCTCTTAGCTAGAATCTTCTTTCACCATAATACCGCATTCGGCCTTTCGTACTTGGGGACGTCCTACTTAGCACCCAATTATTAAAACATTTGTAAAAGCAAAAAAGATAACAATACAGGTAATACAATAATTTATTTGTGTCGAGGGGGAGGGATTCCAGTACTGGTTAGTAGGGCCCTCCCAGCCCCGTCTAGTTGATAGACTGCCCGTTCCACTTTGGTTTGTAAAGGAACCTGAGCTCCTGCAGGCCAGTCTCTAAGTGGGGATGCTCTCTAGATGGGACAAAATGGAGAAAAGAAAATTGGGGGGGGGGGTTTAGTGATTGATTTCTTTCTCTCCAGGATGGGTGAAATTTAGAGAGAGGGGTGAAAAGAAAAAATTGCAATTAGGTGGGGTGGGGATCTTGGAGGCTTCCTAATCGAGAGTGGAGCACTCACTCAGCTAGCTAAGAGGCTAAGGATAAAATTATATTCACGGAAACTACTGGAGTAGAAAGATCTTTTACATCTAGGGATCTCTGTGTGAGGGTGGGATTTAAATGCCTATCGGGTTTGTCGAGTGTGTCTACGTTGTGCAGTTCGCCAGAGCATTCACCATTAAAATACTTGTAGAACAGGCAGAGGGATGCAACATTTCGTCGATGGTACAGAGGCTTAAGCTTAGATGCCATTTCAGGACCTATCAGATTGACGACTCTCTTTTGAACCTTGTCTAGGAACGAGAGACTAGTAGCAGATGCACCAGCTCAAATGTGACAACAATACTCCATACATGGGCGAATGGTGGCCTTATAGAGGTACAGGATACTTTCGGGTGTTAGTAGCTTTCTAGCACGGTAGAGAGAGCCTACCTTCTTCACAGCGATGCTTTCAATGTAATTGTTTTAACTCATGTTTCCTGTGAACGTTAGGCCAAGCAGTTTGAAAGATGTACTCTCAGATAAAGAGCCACTGGCCATTGCTATTGGTGGTAGAGAAGGTTTCTTGTAATTATTAAAGGAAACCAGTTTAGTCTTGGCAGCATTGAATATGACCATCCATTTATGTCCCCATTCCACTACAGATTGGAGGTCATCCTCTAGTGTTTTTGCCATTTCTTTAGATATGTGTTCATTTGTTTTCCTGTCATGCCTGTTATAGAATGTGGTGTCATCAGCATATATACTCATCTCAGAGGCAATTTTGTCGGTGAGGTCATTAATGAATATTAGGAACAATAGAGGTCAAGGATAGACCCCTGGGGCACTCCCGCATTTATATCCTATTGTTTAGATGTACAACCGTCGAGGACAACCTGGATTTTTTTCTTATCTAAGAAGGATTTAATTATGTTATGTATTCTTCCAGTGATACCGTATGATCGAATTTTCCTTAGACCCTCATGCCATACCCTGTCAAAAGCCTTAGATATATCTAGAGC
Source organism: Euprymna scolopes (assembly GCF_053919585.1). Taxonomy (NCBI): domain Eukaryota; kingdom Metazoa; phylum Mollusca; class Cephalopoda; order Sepiida; family Sepiolidae; genus Euprymna; species Euprymna scolopes. The sequence continues at coordinate 31,635,932 of NC_136515.1, forward strand.
TACCGCTCTGCCCTCCTCCACTTTGTCCAGTGAATGGTATATACGTTCAGAGATTACAGTGAGGATGCCTGCTGTGGAACGAGCTTGTCTAAATCCATACTGTTTGTCAGTCAGAAGCTTAGCATCTGTAAAGTGATGGACTAGAGCATGGTTAATTATGGTCTCAAATATTTTGGCGAAAGGTGGGAGGAGGCTAATGGGGCGATAATTTGATGGGTCAGTTCTTTCGCCAAAATTCTTGAATACTGGTACCACAGAAGCAGTTTTCCAACAGCCCGGAAAGCAAGATAAGCGCATTTGTTGTAGAGTTTGGAGAGAACCAGAGCTACTTCGGCTGAGCACTTTTATAATAGTACAGCTTGGATGAGATCGGGTCTACATGCTTTTGAAGTGTCAAGGTTTTTTATGATAGCATGCATCTGAGCAGGGGTGATTTTTAGATCATCTAGTGTGGCGTCTGTCCGCAAAGGAAAGTTAGGCAGGGGGTGGTTGGAAGGGTCCAGTGTGGAATTGGAACCGACTGGCAAGCATCCTGGCCTTATCGGTTGCTGAGCAAACAACCTCGTGATTGTTGGTTAGTGGGGGAATTGTTGATTTCCCATTATTTACTACACTGTTATAGATTTTCCAGAAGTCACGCATTCCTAATTTTTGTGCTTCGATGTGTTTTTTAGTGGTTTCAGTGTATTCTCTCTTCGCTATTTTTTTTCTTAATGTTACTTCTAGCTTCTATATTCTTCTGTCTGTTTGAACTGGACTTATGTCGGTTAAATCTGCGGTATGCATGCTGCCTTTGAGCAATGGCATTTGCACAAGTAGAAGTAAACCATTGGGGAGAGTGGGGCTTGCTATAAAATTTCCGCATGGGAACATGTGCTTCAATTGCCATTTTGAACCACTAAAGTGGTCTCATTTGCACATTGTTCAGCAGGAAGAGAAAAAATATTTCTCCATGGGGCATCTCTGATAAGATCTCTGATGGCTTCCCAGTCAGCCTTTTTATAATATCTCGTTGTTTTGAGCACTGGCTCTTCAGTTTTGGGTCTAGAGTTTAGGGTGAGTTCGACCATTATCACTGCATGATCAGCGTTCCCGAGTGGGCTGTCAGCATTTGCTATACAATCTTCTGGAACTGTGGTCAGAAACAGATCTAGAAGTGATGTGTGTTGTTCTTGCTGGTCAGGGAAACGGGTTGGAAACGTAACCATTTGTGATAGGGAGTGAGATATAGCGAAGCTATGTGTTGAGCTGCTCGCTGCATCTGTGTAAGTAGAGAATCCAATCCAGTTTTTGTGGTAGACATTAAAGTCACGAAATACATGTACTTGTGCGCTAGTGTCGAGGGAGAGTGCTGTGTCTATGCTGTCAGAGACTTTGTTTATTATGATGCAGTCCTGGGTCGAGGGAGAGCGGTAGAGAAAATAAAAGTAGCTAATGTTATTTGTATGTTTAGTCTAAAGCACATAAAAGCTTGATCGTCCGATTCTAGGTTTGTTTCTCTAGTCAAGGGGAGAGTGTTACGAATGTAGACTCTTAAGTCCGTCCATATGTCTGTCAGAGTCCTTACAGCAGAGTGGGAGATAGCCAAGCATGTTAAAGTAGTTAGAGGAGATGGAGGAGTGTAGGTTAGTCTCACTTAGTGCTAAAATATCTGGGGTATTTGTTAGGAGAAATGCTTTGACATCATTTAAATTAGTTCTAAGCCCACGGATGTTCATAAATGCAACCCTCAAGGGAGAAGGCAGGTTGGTTTTGTTTGAGTTTGGGGCGGGTTTTAGCGTAATTTTTTATTGTACTGTCATTTTCTTTTTAAGAGTTTCAGTTTAGATAAGGGATGCTAAACAAGTGGTTATGCAGAATACCATACAAGGATGCTAAACAAGTGGTTATGCAGAATACCATACAAGCAGACCATCAGTTGTCCTGCCATCTACTAAGATTGTGGCCTCGGGATAGCTCAATGGGGATGAGTGCAGGGTCTCTTTCCATGCGCGACATGGCACTACAAACAACCTGATATTATACGACTGTTGATGGAACAGCCGCTCTAAGCGCTACCAAAGAGTTAGGGCACCTGTACTACCAGTCGGAAACAGCAGCCAGGAACTGTCTATCCGGTACCCTCAACCCATCAGACGATGGTCAACTCAATCTACTTGTACTGGCATTATGGTATTCAAGCACTCCCAAGTGCCCAGTTTAGGGGATGGGATGTGTCGGGAGTGGGGAAAACAGCGTTCATTGCCCTAGTCAGGAAACAAGATCGACTACTGAAGGTCTGTCGACTCCCTGTTATTCGACCTCTACGCCTAACTAATAGGCAAAGAAGGAGTATGGAAGCCAGGCGATAGACAGTGTCTATCTACTCCTTAATCAGTTTAGGTTTGCAGACTGGTAAATTGTTTGTCACCAGCTCTAGGAAGGTTGTCATCCAAGACTGGAGAGGCTTTCTTCCCCTTAGGTTTAGCTTCAGAGTTTTCCTTCTCCTAGACGGATGACCTGGGAAGATCTACGGGTCCATCAGCACCGAGAGGGTTTTCCTCGCGCCTTGGTCCTAATCCAGGTCTTTCTGCGCCCCCACGTTGGTAGTTAATGTTAACGGGTTAGTTTAGAAAGGTTATATATCAACTGAAAAATTATACTCCTCAACGTGATTACAGGGCATTGCTATTTCATTGTTTGTTACTGGAGGAGGGGCTGAATAAGAGTTCATGCAGTGGAAGCAGCTATATTTGCAAACAGGTCTGTTGGAAGGAGTTGACATGGTTTGTTTTTTCCTTTAGGTTAAAAAAAAAAAAAAAAAAAAAAGTTTCCTTTTCTTATTTTTATGTTCGCTTAGGAATAGGATAATGCGTTGCAGAATGGTATTACAAATTAACTAGAAAAAATTGTAAAAGCTCTGGATATTTTAGATAGCAGGAGGGTTAAGTTTTATATTCAATAGATACAAGTAATGTCATTTTTGATATGAAGTACATTACAGTACAGGTATAATTGGGAGTAAATTATATGCTATGTAGTATACAGTATGTATAGTACAATAACTAGATATATGGGTATATTTCCAGTAGATGCGAATATATGGAGATTGTAGGTAGTAAGTAGGTTACCATTTCTAATGAAGATATCTTCAGCTTTCGTTTAAAAATCAGGAAGTTGTATTTTGCATTATAGAGTATCGGTTTAGTTTTTGTATTTAACATTGCTAAGCTAAGGAAGAGACAGCTATTGCTATGTAATATAGATAGTTGTATATCTAAGTACAGACTGTTGTTAGTGAGTATCCACCTGGATAAGAATAAACTAATGCATGCCTAATGGGTAGAAATGTACAGATGTTTAGTGATCATGACTTCCAGTCGGTCAGCATGCGAAGGTTAAGGGCTGAAAGCTAAAGACCCCCATCTAAGTTGAGTGTATTGTATGAGTGTTAGTGGCAGCTTGGGGAGTAGAGCAGATTGTTCGTTTTCAGGAGAGGATTAGACTTACAGAATACAGTTAGGATTAATTATAAGAGTTTTGAGTGCCAAGTAACGTTTAGTTTGAGAAGAGAAGAAAAAAAAATTTTTTTTAACTTAACATGCAAATCAGACATAGGCAGTCGTCTTGGAGGCAAAGTACATATTAGATATACGTAGCAATCCAGCAAGGGTGCTTGTACCGTAATGAGAAAAAACTATTAGTATATAGCGCGTCAGGATTAATTAAATGCAGTCAGTTTGGTCAAGCTCAAAGCATTGTGTATCTATTCAGTAATAATCCAAGCGACGTAGCTAATGTCACTGTATTTTAGTTTCAAATATAATTGAAAGTAAGACTAACTATATTAGATGGTTTGATTGGCTAGCAAGGAAGCAAGCATTTTCAATACAAGCAAGCTTATAGTAATAGTATATATTAAGTATATTACTTAAATAAAGTCCTAACTTCATCTAATGTAATAGAGAATAATTCCCGACTTTTTGGTTTTTTTTTTATCGCTAGTTTACTTGAATATAGCATGAGTGAGCCTGTTCGAATAGTAGTCAGGAAGGGGGGGGGGCGTGACGAATCTCATCTTAAAAGTTTTGCAAGACAGGAAAAGTAGAGACAGATAAATAAATATACATAAATAAAACAAGAAAAACAAATTTAAACAAGGCAACATGAAATACATTTGTTAGGAGTTAAGATGAATTTTAAAATTAGTACTTAACGTCTGTTTGACACAATGGTTCGGCGTCCATTTTTTTGCAGACTGGAATATTGCCGTGTCTTTCTAGAGCGGAAGATTTCTATTTCCGGATAACTTGTGCACACGTGTCTATCTATTTATAGAATAAAAGTCGTTACGTTCAAATGTGTAAATATGTTAATTTTATTTTATTTTTTCATTTATTTTTTTTTTTTTTTTACCTACCTTAAGATGTGTTACACTCAGCTCCGAAATTGGTCGGGGAAAGAACGCCGACACTGTATGCAATGCTCAAGGTGGTCAGGTTTTTCATATCCTGACCTTCTCTCACAATGCCGCCAACATCCAAAGGGAAAGTCAATTTAAGGGCCCTATAGAGTGACGGATGAACCAATACTGGGATCCTTCCCTTGCATTGTTTTAAGAGTTCCTCAAGGGGAGGGTCATTTTTCCTAATCAGTTCAATTCCCGGAACAGCCCCTTCAGTGGCCTCCAGCATTGTACACAAGTTTGTCTTGCCTGACAAAAATTGTTAGTAGTGGGGCATCTGGAAAATTAGAGGAGACATTGTCTTTTCCCCTATTTGTTGGCAATTCAGCGGAGGTTTTAAATTTTTTCTCTGTCGGTGCAGAGAGGGCGTCTATAAAACAGTTTCTCCCTCATTTCAATGGGAGGAGTCTCTGATGCAGTAAGTCCTAGAGCAGGAGAAGCTGAAGGGTCTCTCCCCCTCCCGGGTTCACTCTTTTCTTTTTGGGGTGGTGGCTTAGTCTGCATTTGTGTGGGGACAGGTGTATGTGTGGTGCAGTGTCTGGTGTTTGTACGGTGTCTGGTGTGGTGTCTTGTGTTGGAGCGGTGTCTGGTGTTGGTGTAGTTTGGAGGTGGAAGTGTGTTGTGTTGTTGTTTGGGGTGGTGTATGCTCACAGGGAATAGGGGCCACCTTTTCTTTTTCTTTTTCTGCATTTCAAATGAACCGGAGAGTGAGGTTGGGTTCTTCTCCCTCTCACTAGCTGATTCATCCTCAGAGGAGCAGTTTTTCCACTTGGTCCTCATCTCGATTGGTGTGGGGACCGTTGGTTGTTGCTGCTCCTGTTGTTGTTGTTGTTGCTGCTTGTCTGGCTGTTGCTGTTCTTGCTGCTGCGACGTTGTTGCAGCTGCTTTTACGGCTTTGGCTGCTGCAGCTGTTGTTGTTGCTGCGCTTGCTGTTTCTGGTGATGCTGCGACTGTTGCTGTTGAGCAGGTGGTTGTGTTGATGTGGAGATAGATGTTTTTCCGTTTACGCACTACCACCGTACTCCATTGATCCTTGGGCTTTGCCGACTCAAGGGCTAATGTTGGTGATTCCCTAGTTTCAGTGGCTGTTGCCACCCCTGCTGCTGGAACTTGTAGTGCTGGTTGGCTTGGAGCTTCTTTTTGGAGGCAGTTCTTTGCCATGTGGCCTTGCTTCAGACAAAACCAGCAGTAAGGGCGCCGACCCTCAACCACCACTGTCATGTTGGCTTTCTTCAAGGATATTGTTGCTGGTATGCCTAGGAAGCCTTCTTTTTTGACCCGCATTGCTACTGTATAACTTCACAGGTGGACACCATTTTTGGAGCATGCTAGGTTCATCCGCTCCACCTCTCCAAAATTACTAAGGAAAGCTCCCAGGAGTTCTGTGCATAAGTCAGTAGGAGCATTGAATATTTGTACTTGGATTCTCCTCCTGCCCCGATACTCTGGCAGTAACTTAATACCTGTGCATTTAAGTTCTGTGCATGAGAACTTTTCTGCTTCATCCTTGTTGGGGAAAAGTACGTCCCACATCGCGAAGCTCCTCTGGTGTATATACTTGGCGGGTATATTCAGTTTCTGGAGGAGCTCTGCCATTTCCTCTTTTTTCATCCTCTTGAGCTGATTTGCCCAGATGTCTGAAGTGATGGACAGGATCTTGTCCTCCATCGCCTCCCAGTCTCCAGGTATTGGCTTGAGGACATTCCCCTCAATATATTCCTTGTACTTGGTAAGGTACAAGTCTTTATATTCCTTTAGGGAGAGTTTCTTATCAGCGGTTTTACCCCATGCAGATCCCTCTGATGTTTTGGGCAAGGGGATTTTTGTGGGCTTAAGAGAACATTCTGCTGTCTTGGAGGTGTTTTGTGAGACAAGTTTCCCTTTAGGGGTTGATTCTCCTGCGCTTTCCTTGGGTGTGTCCAGTACTGCTCCCTTATTTGGGGAGCTTCCCTTTGGGGGCGCATCCCCCTTCATAATGTCTCTTGAGGCGGCTACCTCCTTGCCAGCATTCATTTCTGGGCGGTATGCCTCTTCTTTTTGGGGGAGCTGCCCTCGTGGGGAGTTTCTCACCGGTAATGTCTTTTGGGGCTGCTGCCCCTTGGTTTGGACGATCTTGTGGGTGTGACTCCTCAGTTTGATAATTTGCTCCCTCTTTTGAGGAGCTGTCCTCGTGGGGAGCTTCTCCCTGGGCACAGTTTTTTGGGGCTGCTGACCCTGCTTTCATGCGGTACACCTCTTTGGTTTTGAGTGTTGCTCCCCCAAGTGGGGAGTCGTCCTTTGGGGGAGTTATCATTTCCTTGCCTGGTGTTGTTTCTTTTTTCTCTCTTCCCGTATCTGTGGTTTCCATGGTCAGTCAATGTGTATGGTAAAATCCGAAAAAATCACTGTTTTGACTGATGTGGAAAGCGTCCAAAATGGGGAGCCGACTTCAGCGCCAAAAAGAATTGGTGCCAAAGACGGCAAGAGAGGAGATAGAACTGAGAGAGGGAGTGGGAAGTTAGTGGAGGGAAGAGAGAAAGTGTTTCTGACCCTCCCTCGTGGGAAGGTCGTAAATTATCAGCTCGGATCCCCCAGTGAGGTGGGAGAGCAGAGAAAGACAGACAAAGTGGGGGTGCAGACAGGGCGCTACCCAAAAAGTTTGTCAGGTGTTCCGGGCATGAAAATTTATTCAAATTGGTTTTTGTGGGAGCTGCCTAAACCCTTTAAAAGGGCCAAATTTTCTTTTAATAAACAGTTGAGTCCAAAACTTCAGACAGTGCTATGTCTCCTTAACTCTTATAAACAATTTTTATTGAATTAGAATTTATTTTATTGAGCTGAGAAGTTTGGAATAAATTTTTCTAATGAACCTTCTTGATTTTACAAGAACTTTAAAAATATTCATGAATATTCTATTTTAAACATCAAAAACTTGATTTCAGTAAATTCTGACAGCATTCCTATTATAGTATTCAAAAAGCTTCAACCGAAACTAGTTCCCATACTTAAAAAGCTGTTTAAGCATTTTCTTAAGGAGAATTGCTTCCTAACACCCTGGAAAACTTCATCAGTATGTCCTATATTTAAAAATTCAGGTGATTGCTCATCTCTCTCTCAATACAGACCAATCGGTCTCCTGTGTGTCATGAGTAAGTTGCTGAAATCTGTGTTAAATTGATAAGTAGTCAAAGCATAAATAACCTTCTCGGTGATATGCAATATGGTTTTCATTCTGCTAGATATACAGCAGATGTGCTAACAGTTATGTCTCAGATGATTAGCAAATCTCTCGGTGGTGGCTTCCTTTCTAGAGTAATTGTCCTTGACATATCAAAGGCCTTTGATAGGGTCCGGCATAAAGGTCTACTCCACAAGATCTACAGCTACAGTATAGCTGGAAATGTTTTTTACAATTGTTAAATCTTTTCTCTCTGATAAGTTCATAAGAGTAGTTGTTGAGAAGCAAAAATCAGAAGCTCACAGTATTATTAAATATGTGTGCTGTTCATAGCTCGTATGGTCTAGGGATTTATCAGCACCCACATGTAATAAAATTAAAACAAAAGAAAAAGATTTAATGAAAAAAGAAATTTATTAAAAAATAAATTAACAAGAAAAAAAAGAAAAGATTATTATTTTTGAAGGGCGACAACTCGCTAATAAATGGTCTCCCTTAGATCATAAAGAAAGTATTTCTTTATGTATTGGGTTTTGAAATGGTTTGCTCTATACGTATATGTGCTTTTCAGTCAACAAACTCAAAGAATAAATAAAAACTTTACCAGAATCCAGACAGCAGTTCTTCCTTCAGTGAGATTTTTGTTTTTACGGCCTTTATGAGGAAGCCGGAATTCGGACGTTGGTTGCCTATGTTTACATCCCAAAAATATGTCACAAACTGACTTTACCCACCAATAGCGTTTCTTTTATATGAGTTTTAAAAGGAATTTCTTGGAACCTTCTAGAGACTCAAAAAAAGAACAAAAAGGCGTTTTATATTTATAGACGCCGATTATTATTTATTTTTATGAATAACGACATTCTAGAAACGTCTTTATGTTTTAATTAATATATCAATAAACATATTTATATATTATAAGAAATATTTATATATTTCTTAATCCAATCATAGGAGAAAATATGTTCTCCTATGACACTCCCCCCCCCTCCCTTCAAGGTAAAAGTTTTGATATCTAGATATCAAAACTTTTAATTTCACAAGGCTGGCTATGGTCTGGTACCTGGAAAAAATGAATGTGAAAGCAAACAAAGAAAATGTCAATATCAATAAATATACAAGGTACTGAAAGTTTTTAGTAAATGTTCGTTCTTCTTCTTTTTGTAAGTGAGAAATATGGATAATAGTATTACAATAGATGAATATGTATTTGTACAGTTTGTTATTTTGTATAATTTTTGTGTTAGATATGTAATACTTGAGTGTGTGAATTTATTTTATTTTTTTAATGGTTTTTTTTTTGTTTTTGTTTTTTTTGTGTGAAAAAAGAAACAAGGTTATGCTCTAGATAGAGCATCGGCGATAATGTTGTCGCTACCTTTTATATGTTCGATTATAATATTGTACTCCTGTAAAAGAAGAGTCCATCTCGTTAGTCTTTGGTTCTTATTAATCATTTTGTTTAGGAAAGTCAGTGGGTTGTGATCAGTGCAAACTAATACAGGCTGCACAGTCACATTAATGTAAAAATCAAAATGCTGTATAGCTGATAGTAAGGCCAAGCACTCTTTTTCAATGGTGGAATAATTTTTTTGGTAGACATTGAATTTTTTTGAAAAATAACCAATAGCTTTTTCAAAGCCATGCTCATATTCTTGAGTGAGAATTCCACCCATACCCACATCACTGGCATCAACCTGTAATTTAAATTGTTTGGTGAAATCCGGTGTTGATAAGGCTGGACTTTCAATAAGAGTTGATTTTATCTTATTGAAAGCATTATGGCAGGAATCAGTCCAATTATATTTTGTAGCCTTTTTTAAAAGATTGGTGAGTGGACTTGCTATTGTGGAAAAGTTTTTGCAGAATCTCCTATAAAATCCTGCCATACCTAGAAATCTCATAAGTTGTTTTTTATTGGTTGGGGCAGGTTATTTTTTTTATAGCGTCCACTTTTGCTGAGATGGGTTTCACTTGTCCCTGACCCACAATATGTCCCAAGTATTTGACTTTTGCCTGGCAGAAATCAGTTTTGTTGAGATTGATACACAGGTTGTTAGTTTGTAATTTTCTGAAAAATTGGGTTAAAATTTTTAAATGTTCCTCCCATGTATTGCTGTGAACGATCACATCGTCGATATAAACCTCACATCCGTCAAGATCCTGTAATATGGAATGCATCATTCTTTGAAAAGTTGCTGGTGCATTTTTCATTCCGAACGGCATAACCTTGTATTGGTACAAACCATCTGGTGTGACGAATGCGAAAATATGTTTGGCTTCATTGGTTAAAGGTATTTGCCAATAACCTTTCATCAAGTCAAATTTGCTGACATATTTTGATTTTCCAATTGAATCTATACAATCAGCAATTCTAGGAATTGGATAAGCATCAGTCTTGCTGATTTCATTGACTTTACGAAAGTCTGTGACAAATCTGTAACTTCCATCGGGTTTAGGCACGAGGATGCATGGTGAACTCCACTCACTGTTGCTTGGTTCTATAATGTCGTTTTCCAGCATATATTCAATTTCTTTTCTCAGACTTTGGAGCTTGATGGGATTTAGTCGGTAGAAATGTTGTTTTATGGGCTTTGCACGACGACATTATGTATTGCTGCTGTAGTTTTCCTAGGAACATCTGGAAAAAGATCTTTGAATCTATTGACCAAAGCACATACATCTTTTCTGTTTTCATAAGATAAATGTATAAGTTTGTTGTTTAGATTGTGTAGGATTTCGGAGTTGTTTAATTTACTGTAATGACCTATTTCTTTTTCTTTAAGAAAAGTTTTTTCAGTGTCCGAAGGTGTTTTGCTTGTGTCAATATCTGAAATAGTTTTCAAAGTAAAAACTGGCCGTGTTGTTGCTGTAGCATTTCTACTTAAGTAAGGTTTTAACATGTTGATGTGGCATAACCTATTTTTCTTTCTCCTATCTGGGGTGTGTATAATGTAATTTACATCATTAATTTTTTCTTTTATGACATAAGGTCCAAAATATTTTGCCTGTAAACAATTAGATGGAAATGGTAAGAATACTAGTACTTTATCTCCTATTTGGAAAGTACGGTGTTTACTGTTTTTATCGTATCTAGTTTTCATTCTAGCCTGAGAATTTTGCAAGTTTTCTTGTGCTAATGTGAAAGCCGAATATAATTTTTCTTTAAATTTGGAAACATAATCTAGGAGATGCAGATCGTTCCGCTTTGTAAGCCATTTTTCTTTTAGAAGTTTTAAAGGACCTCTTACTGTATGACCGAAAACGAGTTCAAACGGACTAAAACCAAGCGATTCTTGGACTGCTTCTCTTGCTGCGAACAAAACAAAATGAACTCCATCATCCCAATCTTTTTTATATCGAAGCAGAATTTTTGTATCATAGACTTGAGTGTTTGATGGAAACGTTCTAGAGCTCCCTGTGATTCTGGATGGTAACTACTAGATCGATATTGTGTTATATACATTTCATCCATCACTTGTTTAAATAGACCAGACATGAAGTTTGAGCCTTGGTTTGATTGAATGGATGATGGGATCCCGACTAAGCAGAAGAACTTAGTTAAGGCTTTCACTATAGTTCTTGTCTTAATATTCCTTAGCGGAATTGCCTCCGGAAAGCGGGTAGATGCACACATGATTGTTAGCAGATAGATGTTACCTGTTTTTGTTTTAGGGAGAGGACCAACACAATCAACTAGTACTCTACTAAAAGGTTCGCCGAAAGCTGGAATAGGTTTTAGAGGTGCAGGAGGAATTTTCTGGTTTGGTTTCCCGACCATCTGACAAGTGTTGCAAGAGTTACAAAAAGCGATTACATCTTGTTTCAATTTCGGCCAGTAAAAATGTTGTAATATTTTGTCATGTGTCTTATTTATACCTAGATGGCCTGACATAGGGGTATTATGAGCTATATTGAGAATTTCCTCTCTGTAAACTTTTGGGATCACTATTTGGTGTATTATCCTCCATTCTTCAGTTAGACTAGCATCTAATGGTCTCCATTTTCTCATGAGGATGCCATCTATCATATAGAAACATTCTCGTTCTTTTTCTGCGTCTTCTAATGGAAGTGCCTTACTTTTTAAAAGACATAGTTCGTTATCGTTTTGTTGTTCTTTTATAAGATTATTTTCTAATTCTCCTGTGGGGTTTCCATTACGTACAGTGCTAATATCTAAATGTTTATTTTTATTATTTAATTTTTCGAGGTCGTGCGCTATAAATGTTTCGTTTAATTTTAATAAAGTGTCTTGTAATGAAGTGTTGTGGTTTTCTAGCAGTTGTTTATTTTCTTCATTTGTGTCTGTTAAATCTATATTATCTGTAATAATCGGATTTGTTATAACTTTACCGTTTGCTAGATCATTCCCTAAGATTAAGGAGACACCTTTTACTGGTAGGGTGGGAAGGACCCCAACTACAACAAAACCGTTTATGTAGCTAGATTGTAAATATATTTTATGTAGAGGTATTTTTGTAGAATTTAAGTCGATACCTTGTAATAGGACGTATTCTCCCGTGAAGGTAGAATTGGATAGATGTCAAATGTCTTTTTGTAAAAGTGTCTCTTAGGATTTGTATAGGAGTAGTGTTTTTAATGTCACCTGTGGAAACGCAGCCATCGGATAAGAATGGTTTATAAGTTTGCATGATCGAATCTGTATTATTTTTAAATTCATTTGAACTCTGGAGAGATGAGTGAGGGAAAGAATTGATTTTTCTTGTGTTTGCGAATGCGTGGGGTTTGTAGTTTATATTGGACTCGTTATCTCTTTTTCTTATTCTGCATTCAGATATCAGGTGATTGCGTCTACCACAGTAAGTACATTTAACTATAGGATTAGTTGGGAAAGGGTTTTGTCTGTTATGAATGTTATTATTGCGAGAAAAATTATGAGTTTGAGACCTTATTGAGGATTTATTATAAGAGTAACCATCTAAATGCTTATGGGATAGGTTTGTGTTTTCGTAACGTTTTCGTAAAGTTACCTTATGAGTATCTGCGAGTATCGCAGCGTCATTTATGTTTGTAATATCTTTTTCGTCTAGGTACAATTGTGTGTCTTTGTCGACACATCTGCTAAATTCCTCTAATAATATTAGTTCTGTTAATTTCTCAAAGTCGCCATTTACCTTTTTTGCTCTAAGCCATCGATGAAATAAGTCCGTTTTTTTGTCTTGCGAATTCAACGAAAGTTTGATTTTCAAATTTTTTATAATTCCTGAATTTTAACCTGTACTCTTCCGGAATCAATTCGTACGCATTTAGTATGACAGTTTTAATAGTTTCATAATCTGAGGAATCCTCGTTGTCTAATGCAGAATATATATCGGCAGCTCGTCCCCTTAGTCCCGATTGTAAAAGAGCTGGCCAATTTTCATACGGCCATCCTAACGTTACTGCTATTTTTTCAAAATGAGGGAAATAATTCTCTACTCTTGCTTCATTAAAATGTGGTACGAGTTTTATATTTCGTCCTACGTCGAAAGATGAATTAATTGGTGAGGAATTTATGTTTCTGGATTGAAATTCCAGCTTCATTTTTTCTAATTCTATTCTTTGCAATTCCATTCTTTCATTACTTTCTATTTCTAATTTTTTAACTTCTAATTGTAACCGCAGAGTACTGTCCTGTATTTTTGAACTATGAGGGTCTAACAAATTTATTTCTATGAGTTTTGCCTCGATTATATTTTCCATTTCAGCTTTATTCATATTCGGATTTATATCCAATTCGAAATAATCAGCGATATCTAATAGTTCGGATTTTTTTAACTTAAATAAGTCTTCTTTTATTGTTTTGGAACCTAAAAAATTTTCTACCGAGAAAGGCATTTTATGTTATAATTTAATATTTTATATTAAATTTTTTTTTTTTTTTTTTTTTTTTTTTTTTTTTTTTTTTTTTAACCGAATATGGAACGCTGTTTCCTTATGTTAACAACTATTTTGAATAATATAGTTATTTCCGTTAGATTATGTTGGGAAAAAAAAATTTGTAAGCGTCTGAGTTTCCGATAGTATTTTTGTCTGTTTTTATTTTTTTAAATTTTTTTTATTTTTATTTTATTTTATTTATTTATTTATTTATTTTATTTTTTTTTGAAATTACGTAATCACTTCGATATAAATTTAACATATATCTATATGTTATATTGTTTGTTAATTTTATTTTTAATTTTTATTTTTTATTTTATTGTGCATTTGTTTGACACGGTGAAAAATTTTTTATTAGTACAATGTCATTCAGTAGACATTTTCATTTTTTTTATGAATGCTAGCGTCTTTTTGGCAGATTGTTTTATTTTTATATTTGAAAATGTTATTTACTTTGTTATTTATCTGAAATTACGTAAGCAAATCAATTTTTTTTTTTTTTTTTTTTTTTTTTTTTTTTTTTTGAAGGCTAGCGTCTGGTTTGCCGGATTGTTTTATTTAATTATATTTGTAATATTTTTAGATGTTATTTATTTTTTATTTATCTGAAATTACGTAAGCAAATCAAATTATTATTATTTTTTTTTTTTTTATAAATTTATTTATATGTATATATTTTGTTTTATTTATTTATTTATTTATTTTTGAACTATCGTTAGACCAATGTATATATATATATATATTTATTTATTTTTTTTTTTTTTTAATAGCGCACAGCTAATAATAAATATTATGTCATTATCTCAGTAAAGAAAGAAAGAACGAATCTTTTTATTATTATTTAGTTTGGTATAAATTTTCCTTTTGTATATATATTTATCGGAAGATTTTGGACTAAATGGATTTTTTTTTTTTTTTTTTTTTTTTTTACGAGCCCCCATTTATTACATATGTGTGCTGATCATAGCTCGTATGGTCTAGGGATTTATCAGCACCCACATGTAATAAAATTAAAACAAAAGAAAAAGATTTAACGGAAAAAGAAATTTATTAAAAAATAAATTAACAAGAAAAAAAAGAAAAGATTATTATTTTTGAAGGGCGACAACTCGCTAATAAATGGTCTCCCTTAGATCATAAAGAAAGTATTTCTTTATGTATTGGGTTTTAAAATGGTTTGCTCTATACGTATATGTGCTTTTCGGTCAACAAACTCAAAGAATAAATAAAAACTTTACCAGAATCCAGACAGCAGTTCTTCCTTCAGTGAGATTTTTGTTTTTACGGCCTTTATGAGGAAGCCGGAATTCGGACGTTGGTTGCCTATGTTTACATCCCAAAAATATGTCACAAACTGACTTTACCCACCAATAGCGTTTCTTTTATATGAGTTTTAAAAGGAATTTCTTGGAACCTTCTAGAGACTCAAAAAAAGAACAAAAAGGCGTTCTACGCCTTTTTATATTTATAGACGCCGATTATTATTTATTTTTATGAATAATGACATTCTAGAAACGTCTTTATGTTTTAATTAATATATCAATAAACATATTTATATATTATAAGAAATATTTATATATTTCTTAATCCAATCATAGGAGAAAATATGTTCTCCTATGACAGTATTAATACTGAAGTCCTTCAGGGGTCCATCCTGGGCCTAACTCTCTTCCTGATCTGCTTAAATAATCTCCCAAATCACATCCTAAGATCATTTGTAGACATTCATGCTGACGAAACTACCATCCATGGTAATACTTCAAAGGCCGTAAACAACTAATTTCTTTCTGATTCTTTCTCCTCTGAGCTTGATCACGTGATGCAGTAGGGCAAGAAGTGGCTGGTTCATTTTAATGCATCTAAAACCAAGCTTCTATCTTTCCATCATCAATGCTCTGATCCCCATTTGGCGTCAATTGAAATGTATGGCTCTCGTCTTGGGAAGGCTCCATGCTTTGACAAGCTTCTAGGTCTGACCTTTACTCCTTATCTGAGATGGAACATGTGCATCAAATCCGTTGCCAAGGCTGCTGGAAAAATGGTGGGATTGTTCTACAGTTCCATTAGATATCCTTACTGATACAATTCTTTATCTGTATAAGAAGCAAGTACACCCAAGGATGGACTACTGTTACCATGTTTGTGCAGGAGCTGCTAGAAGCAGCTTATCCTGCTTTGACAGAGTTCAAAATACTTCGTAGCCTAGTGGGGGATGCCTTGTTCTCTTCCCTGCAATCTCTTTCTATACAGAAGAGACGTTATGAGCCTGTCTTGCTTTATCGTTATTTTTTTTCACTTAAGCATTCATAAACCATTTTGCTTGACTATTAGATTTTGGTGCTTAATTTAACCTGAGATTTTTTTTTACCTAGGCATCACCTTTTATCAAGGCCAAGAGGCCACGCGAGGAGAAGGGTTAAAGAGTGTACAGTAGAAATTGGACAATATAGTAATTTTTAGTAATGGAAATTCGGTAAATTTGTTAACAAGTGCGACGGCTCATCAAGAACTTGTTTACATTGGACTTGAAGACAACCATATTGTAGTCAGCAGGAAAACGGAAGACAATTCCACAGGCGTGCAGTTCTAAGAAAGAAGCTTTGTTCATGGAATCCACGTTTAGGTTTAGGCATAGATAAAGAGTGGGGGGAATTATTGATAGTGTTTTCAGCTAGACTCGTGTTTCTTGTGAAAGTTTGGCGGGGGGGGGGCATAGACTGAAGCTCAGTCGAACACTTTCCATGAAAATAACCATACAGCAGAGACAAACTCGCAACATCTCTTCTGGTGTGAGAAAGAGGTTGCAGGGAAGAGAAAAGGATATCTCCTATGAGACTACGAAGTCTATTTTGAACTCTATCAAGGCAGGACAAGTCCTTTCTAGCAGCTCCTGCCCAGATGTGGCAACAGTACTTCATCCTTGGACGTACTGGCTCTTATATAGACAATTTCATCAACAGTGAGATATCTACTGGATCGATAGAAGGATCCCACCATTTTTCCAGTAGCCTTGGCAACAGATTTGATGTATGTGTTCCATTTAAGATCAGAAGTAAAGGTCAAGCCCAGACGCTTGTCAAAACTTGAGGCCTCCCCAAGACGAGAGCCATTCATTTCAACTGATGCCAGATCTGGATCAGAACGTTGATGATGTAAAGAGAAGCTTGGTTTTAGATGCATTAAAAATAACCAGCCACTCCTTTCCCCATTGTACCATGTGATCCTGATTAGAGGAGAGAGAATTGGAGAGAACTTGGTCGTTTACTGACTTAGATGTGCTACGATAGATGGAAGTGTCATCAACATAAATGTCTACGAATGTAAGGGTGTGATTTGGAAGATCATTAATGTAGATCAGGAAAAGAGTTGGGCCCAGGATGGACCCCTGAGGAACTCCAGTATTAATACTGTGAGCTTCTGATTTTTGCCCATCAACTACTACTCTTATGAACCTGTCAGAAAGAAATGATTTAATAATTGAGAAGACATTTCCAACTATACCATAGCTAGAGATTTGTGAAGTAAATCTCCATGCCATACCTTATTAAAGGCCTTTGATATGTCAAGAGCAATTGCCCTAGGAAGGTTGGCTCCGTCGAGAGATTCGCTAATCCTATGAGATATAACTGTAAGAACATCTGTTGTAGTTCTAGCAGAATGGAAACCATATTGTGTGTCACTAAGGTTATTTTTGCTGAGATGGTTTATTACTTGGACAGAGCAAGACAGTTCTTGATGGGAAAAAAATTCTTGTTGAAAAGTGATCACAGACCACTGGAATTTATTTTCGACCCAAGAAAAGAACTACTGAAAGCTACAACATCCAGAATATTACGTTGGGCGATCACTGATGGCATTCGATTTGACATTGAGTATGCTAAAGGGAATACGATACAACACGTTGATTCTAGATTGAGGTTTTATAGAGAGGATAACGACAAAAACGATGAGGAATTTGAAGACAGATCATAGAGGATTATGTAAAAAGATGCACAAAATGCACAGAACTCAGGAATTTCAAGCAAAAGAAAATACCTGTGTGGCCCTGAGAAGCAGAACCGTGGAGCAGAGTACACATGGATCATGCCTATGTCAATGAGATAGGACTATTATTAATATTAGTAGATACATATTCAGGTTGGCCTGAAGTGGTGAAAATACCTGATAAAAAAGTACCACCGTAAAACAAATATTAAGAGTAATATTTTCAAGAAATGGGATACTGAGAACATTGGTGATGGATAACGCGTCAGTATTTGCGGATGCTGATTTGCATGAATTGTTAAGAAAAATAGGATGCAGACCTTACAAGACCCCTCTCTACTACCCTCAAAGTAATGGGATAGCAGAAAGGATAGTCCAGACGGTAAAGAAGGGCATAAAAGCATGCGTGCAACAGGAGAAAATCGATGCTTTCCTACCAAGATTATTTACTAAGTTATAGAACAATTACACATGCAGGCAGGCCAGAAAGTCCATCTGCCTTAATGGGCAGACAATTAAGGTCCCCTTTAACTGTCATATGCCACAAATCAAAAGATGTAGTACAAAAGAAATAGAAATACGGAAGCTGAGACAGCAGAATTTATTATGCAGAAAGGATGTAATACTGCAATATTAAATAAAGAAAACGGGAACAGTGTTCTAGCTCATGCTAACCAAATAAGATCCCAAGGAGAACAATCGGATGAGGAAATGCCCTCAGACCTGCCCATTATTGATATAACAGAAGAGTTACTGCAGAATGAGACTGAAGAGGAAGAAGTAGAGAGACGGGGTAGAAGAGGAAGGAGTAGAATGGGACAAGGCAGAAGAGGAAAATCAGAATATGCAGGAGGAACACTGTGATTATAGGGAAAGACGTGATAGATCCAGATCTCCAAGGAAAAGGAGAGAGATAAAGGAAGATGTTCAGGAGGGCACGAGAAGTACTCGCGGTATAAAGCCCCTCCATTATAGGGAGATGTAGTGATATGATAATTAAATATAATTTACATATGAGCAGATAGCTCATATTTATAAACCAACACCAACTAGAACAGGTGGTTGTTGAACGCTTGCTTAGTTTTATACACAACATATTATTAATATCCTATTCATTTATTTTAAAACAAATTAGTTGCTAAAGCAGATTGGTTCTCTCACAGAACTTGAAAGATACAATTTCTTGTAAATGTTGGAGGGGGATCTATCTCCAATCCTGATCTTATTTATGTAGAATAGAGAAAAACTTAAAAGTAAAATTCTCAATATCTTTATCCATATGGGGGTGCAGAAGATCTGGTGTAGAAACCAAGCACATGGTTACCCCTCTCAATGTGATAGATCCATAGATCTTGTCAGATCATCCATCTAAGAGAAAGAAAACTCTGATAATAAAACTGGGACAGGGAGGCCTCCTCAGTCATGGGTGACAACCTTCCTGGAGCTGGTGACTTGGAACAAATTCCTAGTTTGCAAACCTAACTTGCTTAAGGAGTAGATAGTCCTATCACCGGCTTTCACACTTCTTCTTTGTCTATAGCCAGGCCAGAGGTACAATACTAGGGACTCACCAGAGCCACCCTGTGCTTGGCTTTGTTTCCTGACTAGGACATTTAATGCCGTTTCCCTATTCCCTATTTTAAATTTGTCTCTCAGAAACTGAGAAAATTGGGTTTGCTTGCATGCCACTTGTGCTCACTAGACTTTTTTGAGCCGATCTTGTCTGAGAGGTTAAGGGTAACTGATTGACAGTTTGTCTTACTGCTGTCTCCGACTGACAGTACTGGAGCCTTAACTCTTTGGTAACACTTAGACCAGCTGTTCAATCATCAGTTGCATAATATCAGGATAGTTGTAGTGCCATGTCACACATGGAAAGGGACTCTGCTGCTATATCTGGTGGACTTTCACTAGACCATATATTATAGACTGGACTCTGCTAATGGATCACTGTGTGTGTATACTTGGCATCAAAACAGGCCCACTTGGCTCAGCACTCTCTTGCCTTTTTCTGACATTAAACAAAAACGTAATTAAATGACAACCCAAATATCACAATAAAACCAGACAACAACCCAAACAAAACCAATTTGCTTCCACCTTTAACGCTCACTTTCACAAATATCTGTGGGCTTAGAGGTAATATAGATGATGTAGAGTCTTACCTTTTAGTAAACTCCCTGGATATCTTATCGTTAATCGAAATAAACTTAATCTTCAATCCCCTCTAACTACTTTAACATGACAAGATACCTCCCTCTTTACCATAATGACTCAGATGGATATATGCACAGGCTTAGAGTCTATATTTGTAGCACCTTCCCTTAAACTAGAGAGAAAATTCTTGAATCAGATGATTAGGCTTTTATATGCTTTCGACTAACATTTCATCATTGCATTAGTTACTTATATTTTCTCTACCGTTTTTCCTCAAGTCAGGATTGTACCCTAATCGATTATGTCACTGATAGTATAGATGCAGCACTCTCCTTGGATAGTAATGCCCAAATACCTGTGTTTGGTGACTTTAATGTCCACCATAAAAATTGGCTTGGTTTCTCAGGTTACACAGATGCAGCTGGATGCTCTACTTATAGCTTCTCCCTCACATAGACAGTAATGTTTCCAACTGGCCTACTAGATCATGAACCTCAGCAGGCTTCACTTCTAGACCTATTCCTCACCACAGCACCTGAAGATTGTGACTTATGCCCACAGTCCACTTGGAAATGCAGACCACTTAGTGGTATCAATTGACATCACATTTAAATCCCAACCTGAAGGTGAGGAACCATTGCTCAAAACAACAAGGTACTACAACAGGGCTGACTGGGAAACCATTAGAGAACACATCCGAGATGCCACATGGACCGATATCTTCTCTCTTCCTGCTGGACAGTGTGCCAATGAGAAAACTGAATGGTGCAAAGCGGGAAATGAAGCACATGTTCTCACACGGAAGTATTATAGCAAGCCCCCACTAACCCCCCTGGTTCATTAGATTGTGCAGCTGCTATTGCACAAAGACAGCATGCATTCCGCCGATTTGCACATCATAAATCAAATACAAATAGGCAAAAATTCGTGGATGCTAGAAATCATTGTTAGAGAGAAAATAGCGATTGCCAAAAGAAAACATGCTGAAATGATCAGGGAATGCATAGAATCGCAAAAGATAGGAACTCGTGATTTCTGAAAAATCTATACTAGTGTACTGAATAAAGGACAATCAGTAATTCCTCCACTGAAAAACAGCCAGAAGGTTGCATGCACAGTAACAGAAGACAGAACTGCTGTCCTGGCAATTCGCTTCCAACTCCACCTTAGAGCCAACAAACAACTCCCTCCCAAATTTCCCTATGTGAGCTGAAGCCACATTAGATGATGTAAGAATCACCCTTTCTTATGTCCGCGATATCATAAAAACTTAGACTCCTCAAAGGTGTGTGGGCCTGATCTCATCTCTGCTATACTAATTAGGAAATGGTTAGCATAGCTAGCCCCAATCCTTTCCAAGCTCTACAATAAATGCCTTGCTGAGTCTTCCCTAATAGCTGGAAGATGACCTCTGTTGTACCAGTGTACAGGAATTCTGGTGAAAGAACAGACCCTCTCAATTATTGCCCCATTAATCTCTTCCCCCTTTTCACTAAAATCTTTGCAATTTTAATTAATCAAGCACTAGTCCACCACCTCGCAAAAGCAAATATCTTTGACAAACAGTATGGATTCAGGCAATGTCATTCTACTGCATATATTTTAACATTCATCTGTGAACACATTTACCAAGTACTGGATAAAATGTGTGAAGCCACAGCTGTAGCCGTTGATATATCCAAGGTCTTTGACAAAGTCTGGCACAAAGGACTGCTAATGAAAATTAAATCGTAGATTATAACTGGATGTATACTAAATATAATTAGATCCATCTTAGACAATAGAAGCACACAGGTTGTCGTTGACGGATGTACATCCAAGCAGCATAACATTAATACGGGAGTGCCTCAGGGGTCGTTCCTTGGACCATTATTATTCCTGATATACAAAAATGACCTCCTTGATAATATTGTGTCCGAGATGGGTATATTTGCTAGTGATACTATTGGATTTTGTAGTGGACTTTCGGTCAGCGTTCAAGTTGTGGATAACTTGACAAAGACTAAAGTTACTTCTCATGAAAGAGAACTATTTATGGCACAATGGGAGATTCCATTGTGCACACATGGGCCAGTCTATTCTTTGGATTGTGATTGGCTGAATCACCTGATTGGATATGCTTGTACATAAATACAAGCCCTCAGTCCAGCTCAATCTGGTGTCTGTCTTGTGCATAAGCTGGACCCTTGGTAAGTGTTGCATATGTAGAGGGCTTGTTTAGTTGTTTTCCCTCTGACCACAAACTCAACTGGTAGCCAACCCTGACACATGAGTGTGAAACTTCCAACTGTTCGTATGATCTTTCTTGATTGGACAAGACTAATCTCTGTGAGGCCCATTTTGATTAAATGCTTTGGTCCCCCAAGACAAATGGCGGCACCACTGTCGGGAAAAACCTTTAGCGTTGTACTAAGACTCCTAGGGATATTGACAGCTTGTCTGGGATCTGGTTTTGGTGAGAATGGAATTACTGATGCATTTATTTCAGTTAACAGATCACCTTCTGTAGTCATAATGGTGCCCCTCATTTGATCGAATGTGATATGGGCCATGAGTGTATTCATGGGAGCTTCTTGGTCTTCAAAACTTTTTATCACTGTCGGGCGATATTTCTTTGTCCAGCACACTGCTGAGAAATGGTTAAGTTTCCCACAAGTGTTGCACATTTGATTCCATGCCAGACATGTTAAATGGCGGGCACTTGTCCTTGGAGTACCGTGTTGGTGACTACCGCAACCTACGCAGGTTTGACGGGGTTCTTTATCAGCAATGTTATTGTTGTGAATAGTAGTAGAGCTAGTGCGAATATTGCCTCTGCTAGTCCGTACAGCACTGTTTTTTTTTTCCTGCGATATATTGACATCTGGACTGTAGCTATGTCTGAGGTATCAGTCATTGCAGTTTGGTCCCGTAGTGCAGACTCAAATGCCTCAGCATGACAAATATTTTGGTTGAGAGTTCTTAGCAACCCGGCTTTTGCCAGTAGATCGGTCTAAAGCGTATCATTCGATATCCTTTTGATAAATTGGTCCTTGATGTAAATGTCGGACAGGTCATGATTGCACTTGGGGCATGAGAAATTACAGTCTATGGCCGTGGACCTAAGACGAACAAGGTATTGTTGGATGGGTTCATCTTCATGCTGTGATATAGATGCAAATGTCATCCGATGGATCATTGGATTTGATTTTTGAGTTACCAATGCTTCTGTCATCTCTAGCAGCTTGTCTGGGTTGGTGGTGAAGAACTTAGGGTATGTATTTATGATTGCGTTTTGGACGGATTCATCAGCGCAACTGTATAACTGGGTATTGGCCTGAGAAGTTGGCGTGTCCGTTATTCTGGTGAATACTTCCCGGTCAATCTGAAATTTTCTAAATTGTTGAGGGGTCATTTCGAGATGAAGTTGGGGAGGCCTGGCAGCTGGTGCCTTAGCATAGGTGGTCTGGGTAGTGGGCTCCTTGGCTTGTCGAAGGATAGACAGAGCTTCTCCCATTGTTGTGATTCCCAATTCTCTTAGCATGGCTCGATCCATTACTTGAAGGTTTTCTTTCCTCAGTTTTTCCTTCACAAAAGTTGCAGCGTAGCTCTTGGCAGAATCGGCAGCAATGCCTGCTTTGAGGAAATAGTCTTCCCAATCTTCTGTCTCGAATCCTGTTCGTAGCGCCATATTGGATTGTGTAGTGGACTTTCGGTCAGCGTTCAAGTTGTGGATAACTTGACAAAGACTAAAGTTACCTCTCATGAAAGAGGAGAACTATTTATGGCACAATGGGAGATTCCATTGTGCACACATGGGCCAGTCTATTCTTTGGATTGTGATTGGCTGAATCACCTGATTGGATATGCTTGTACATAAATACAAGCCCTCAGTCCAGCTCAATCTGGTGTCTGTCTTGTGCATAAGCTGGACCCTTGGTAAGTGTTGCTGCTATTATTATTATTGTTATTATTATTATTATTATTATTATTATTGTTGTTGTGTGTTATTGACTACTACAGTTCTTTTGATTATTCTACAGATACAACACTCTATAACATGCATGAGGGAAGAACAGATGTAGAAAGATCTAAAACAATGGCAGATTCATTAAAAAATGACCTCCAGACCATTATGGAATGGGGATGCAAATGGATGGTAACATTTAATCCTAGTAAAACTAAGCTGCTTTCCTTTAACAATTACAAGACGCCTCTCAAACCGCCTATATCAATGAAAAATAACACCCTACCTGAGAATTCTACCTTCAAACTCCTCGGCCTAACATTTGGAGGCAATATGAACTGGAACAAATACATAGAGGACATTGCAAAGACTGCTGCAAAGATGGTGGGTTCCCTCTATGAGCTAAAAGACTACTCACACCTGAGAGTATCCTATACCTCTACAAGGCCACCATTCGCCCATGCATGGAGTATTGTTGCCACATCTGGGCTGGTGCATCTACCACTAGCCTCTCCCTCTTGGATAAGATCCAAAAAACAGTTGTCAATCTAATTAGTCCCACTTTGTTAACTAAGCTTCAGCCCTTGTCCCATCGACGCAATGTTGCATCACTGTGTTTGTTTTACAAATATTTTAATGGAATATGTTCTGATGAACTCATTTCACTTGTACCGCCTCGACGTACCTATCCCCGACAAACCCATTTAGCAATAAGATCTCTTATCTTCATTGTTAAGGTCCCTAGATGTCAAAACTTTCTATTCTAAAGTTCTCTCCTATTCTCTCTCCTCTGATCTTGAGCACGTGGTACGATAGGGAAAGGAGTAGCTGGTTACTTTTAATGCATCTAAAACCAAGCTTCTATCTTTACATCATCAACATTCTGGCATCAATTGAAATGAATGGCTCTCGTCTTGGGGAGGCCTCATGTTATGACAAGCTTCTGGGCTTGACCTTTACTTCTGATCTTAAATAGAACACATACATCAAATCTGTTCACAAGGCCGCTGGAAAAATAGTGGGATCCTTCTATCGATCCAGTAGATATCTCACTGCTGATGAAATTCTCTATCTATATAAGAGCCAGATACGTCCAAGGATGAAGTACTGTTGCCACATCTGGACAAGAGCTGCTAGAAAGGACTTGTCCTGCCTTGATAGAGTTCAAAATAGACTTCGTAGTCTCATAGGAGATATCCTTTTCTCTTCCCTGCAACCTCTATCTCACAGAAGAGATGTTGTGAGTTTGTCTCTGCTGTATGGTTATTTTCATGGAAAGTGTTCGCCAAACTTTCACAAGAAACACTATCAATAATTCCCCCCCACTCTTTATCTGTGCCTAAACCTAAACATAGATTCCATGAACAAAGCTTCTTTCTTAGAACTGCACGCCTGTGGAATTGTCTTCCGTTTTCCTGCTTTCCAGCTGATTACAATATGGTTGTCTTCAAGTCCAACGTAAACAAGTTCTTGATGAGTCGTTCCACTTAAGTTAACAAATTTACCGAATTTCCATTACTAACGATTACTATATTGTCCAATTGTTCTACTGTACACTCTTAACCCTTATCCTCGAGTGGTCTCTGGCCTTGATAAGTGGTTATGCCTATGTTAAAAAAAAAAAAAAGTCTCTTCCCTCAAACAGCTAGACTTTGGAATTCCTTTCTTGCTACCTGCTTTCCTAGTCGTACTGATATGCAGAAGTCTGAATGTAACATAAACCGACATCTTGTTAATCTTTCCTAGACATGGTCCCAAATAGTGGATTTTTACGTCCAAATGGTGGCATGCTTTGTTAGGTGTTAACGTGAGTAAAATAAATAAAGCTGGTTAAGTGTATATGTAAGTATATTTATTATGCAAGTGAATGTGAAACATAAAAATGATATACATGAAAAGTAATTATAAAATGCTGAATAGGTGTGGGAGGCTGGTATATGGATCTGCAGAATAGATTTCCACGTCAGTCAGGGGTCGAAGATATCAAAGGAGTCAGTCAGCATTTTAGGAATTCTAGGAGTCAGTCGGACTTTTGCCATCCGACTCCACAACCCTGTTGATAAGTGCTGCAAGGAGTGAAATATGAGAATGTTATGTGCAACACAAGTCTTACAGACATGCTCAGATCTGATGAGTTTATGATGCTCATGCAGAACAAGAGGCTGGTATGGCTATGTCGAAAGAAAAGATGAGAGTTCCTGAGATGTAAAACAAATGATCATCTCACAGGGGAAGACTATAGAAAACATGGAAGAAACTGCTAAAGATGGACTTTGACACCCGTCTAGAGATGGGTTAGCTTGGAAGTCAATTTCTGATGCCAGCATGTAAAATGGATGTTAAATGTTTATGCGACAACTACTTTATTCCATCATGATGATGATGATGGAATAAAGTAGCTGTCGCATAAATAACTGAAAATTTTAATCTAATGAGTCACCATTGACTTAACATTAAAACATTAAAAGTTAGCAATAGATTTATCAGAAATTGTGTGTTAATGAGATTTTCAGTTGGGAAGAGGATTGGAAATAAGGTACAAAATTGTCAGAATTTGATTCGATAAGAAGACTGCTTGACAAGCATTAAAACATTGGACTTTGAAATTACCATATTGTAATCAACAGGGAAGCAGTTTTGTGGTATTGTTTAACAGAGGGGAAGTTCTTGGAAAGAAACTCCGTTCATGGAAATTCCATTCAGTTTTATGTATACTGAGGAAGAGAAAGCTTTTGGTATTAGTTGTAGCTAGATATGTTTTTGTGTAAATGTTTTACAGAGGGCACCAGACATTGGAATACCTACTATGAAAATAACTATAGTGTCTCTTCTGTAACAAAGGGTCTGTAGAAATGTTAAGAGATCATCTCCCACTGGTCATCTCAGTAAACCTACTCTTAGCTGCAGCTATTACACTCTTGCAATGATTTATGCTCTAAATTTTCATCTATTTGCATTAAACTTATGGTGGTGGAATCGGTGGAATACTTACTGCCTTTGCACAATGGCACACTAATTAACAGCGAGAGAAAAGGCATCTGTAATAGATTCCCAATCAACTGTTTATAGTATCTAGTCATTTTCAGTAATGACACCTCAGTTTAGAATCAAGAGTTTCTTTCATTTAGTTTTAAAAATATATCTTCAGGACGAAGTAAGTAATGGACAGTAGTAAGTCTTTAAATGCTTAGTCCAGTTAAGTAATCTGCAGAATCTGAATTTTTTGTCTAAATAAATTGTAAAATTTTCTTAACCACTATAGTCTGTTTTACTTATAAGTTCAATTATTATTCTAATGGATCAATCCTCTTTCAATTATATCTCTAGCTGTGAAAGGAATTTCTTTTGTTTTAAAAATTGGTTACACATTAATTTTTATATATTGTCAAAACTAAGCTTATATCTTGTTTTAAACACTTTACAAAAATTACTAAAAATAACAAAAAATAAGCCGAATCACCATTTTATTTTTAAAATGGCTATTCTGCTTATTTTTAACATCTCACTTACAGCTAATATCCTACTTCTTTCCTAATCTAAATCTAATTCTGCAATATGTTAGCCATGTATTTAGCGCTAGTCTTTAAGCATCAGTTTGGGACTTTTATAAACAATTAGCAGGATCTGAGTTCTGGTGTTGCCTAGTGGAAATATGACACAAAGCCAGAATAGCTATCCCCTACCCTATGAAAACGAAATGACTTTTGATTATTTAGTGCAGCATTGTATTTGAGTCATGTTGATAAACAGCTAAAAAATATTAACACAGATAATGGCAGCCATTCTTGTCTCAAGAAAATTGCGGGCACTGGTGGTAGTGGCCAAAATAAAAGTATATAGCTTCCACTGTCTTGCATTATCTGGCAGTAACAGCTAACAAGATCCAGTGTCTGTCATTATTGGCATGAGTGGTTACTGGTAATTAGTGTTTTAGGGCGGTTAGTTGCTTTTGCAATCGTCACTGTTGGTGCATAATGGTCAGTATCGATCATTGTCATCCAGTGGTTAGCACTGTTATCCAGTTATATGTGGTAGCTGGGAGATAGTGATCTGTATAGGTGGTTACTGTCAGTTGATCGCACTGGTGGGCATGTTCAGTTATTGCGGTGGTTATTTTTAGTTACTGGCTGCCTTAACAACTGTTTGTCACAGTTGTCAAGTGTTGGTAAATAGCGGCCATGACCAAAGTAGGACTTGGTATGTTGGTGTAGATGCTATATCACAACACATTTTTTAAGTATATAGAATACAGTGCATGCCTTATTTTAAGTATTATATTCAAGTAAGATTATACTGTATATGGTAGGTATTATGTAAAATGGTAAGAGCCTAAAGGCAATCCAATGTCTATTTAGGCACAATTTGTAAAATTATATCTTGAAAAAAATAAAAATAAACGTGTTTTGAAAATTATTCTTAACACCAATTATGTTCCGTCAATAAAGATGAAAACCTATGTAAGCTAAGGCATCAGTCTAAAAACCTTGCATATAGTATGTTATTCATGTACGTATCTAGAAATTCAAAATGAATACTGATACATTTAAACTGTCAAATTGAAAGTTATACTTGCGAAATCAATCTTCAATCAATAGCATTTTCCTTAAATATCCCGTAAAAATCTGTTTATAAAAGTTTTATGATAAAAAAATAAAAATAAAGACTAAGAATAATGAAAAGAAAGAAAAAAGAACTTAACACAGCTATGTTGATGAAAGAAGACAGAAAAAATAGGAAACCAGTTACACTGATGAGTAAAAGAACAGCATATTTGTTTTTGGTTTTGCTGCGAAAAATGACTGCATGTTGATGATGGCGAATATTAATTATCTGGAAAAGTGAAAAGCATATAGATGTATTTAATCTGCCAAATCGAAAGTTATCCTTGGGGAAAACCCCTTTATTCAATCAATAGCATTTTCCCTAAACATTCCTTAAGAAATTGTTCATAAGTTTTCCAATAGGAAAGAATAAGAAGAATGAAAAACAAAAGGAACTTAATGGCACTTGTTAGTAGGAAGCCACAATTATGGCAGTGAATAGTAATTATCTGAAAATCGAAAAGAATATTAACACATTTAAACTGGTGAATCGGAAGTTATACTTGTAGAAAACCCTTTATTTAAGCAATAGCATTTCCCATAAACATTCTGTAAGAAATGTTTATAAGTTTTATGATGAAAAAGAATAATACTAATAAGAAGAAAACGAATTAAATTGCATTTAAAAAAAAAAAATAAATAAAAAGTCACAACTTTGCCGGTGAATAAGACTGAAGGATTCAAGATGGCGACCAGGAAATCCAAAATGTCCACCTTGACACGATTCAAAGAAATTATTAACAAAATATGGCTTATAGCATATCAAATGAAAGTAAATTTTGTACAGATTAGAATTATGTTTTCAAGTACATTAAACTAATTAGCATAATTAACTCATTTTAACTGCTCTGAAAATTATCAGGTGGGTTTTTACCATTATTTTGTATAATTTTTTATTTTAAGTCATTGTCAAGACTTTGAAGATTTCAAGAGACATCACAGCCATTTTTTTGTACTCATGTAACGCTCCACACTACTTGTTGTTTTGAACAGAATAAATATTTACAACACCAAAATTTATCAAAGAAGGTAGAAGAATAACTTATCTTGCCTTTGGTAACATTTATTTGTTATATATTTGTTTTTGTTTTTTACCACTTTTTCATACCTCTGGATTGTAACACAAATCCAATAAATGTTATCATAGGCAAGATAAGTTATTCTTTTATTTAACTGGATAAGTAGTTTGTGTGTTTTAACTAAAAAAAAAATGGTGTTGAGTAAAATTAAACAAAAACACTTTTTTAACAAAATAAAAAAATTAGTGCTATTTTTGTAATATTATTTTCAAGTTTTATGATAACCTTTTTTATTAAATTGTTAGGTGAAAGTATTATGAAGCAACTTCTTTAAAAACACTTCCGTTTTTTTTCCAGTGGAAATTATCGTGTGCTATTTAAAATAATATATATATATAAGGTCAAGCCCAGGAGCTTGTCAAAACTTGAGGCCTCCCCATTCATTTTAATTGATACCAGATGGGGATCAGAACGTTGATAATGTAAAGATAGAAGCTTCGTTTTAGATGCATTAAAAGTAACCAGCCACTCCTTTCCCCATTGTACAACGTGATCAAGATCAGAGGAGAGAGAATCGGAGAGAACTAGGTCATTTACTGTATTAGATGTGCTACCATAGATGGTAGTGTCATCAGCAAAAATGTCTATGAATGATGTAAGGATGTGATTTGGAAGATCATTAATGTAGATCAGGAAAAGAGTTGGGCCCAGGATGGACCCCTGAGGGACTCCAGCAATCCAGCATTAATACTATGAGCTTCTGATTTTTGTTCATCAACTACTACTCTTATGAACCTATCAGAGAGAAATGATTTAATAATTGAGAAGACTATAAGAGAAGTTTTTACTTTTTTTTATTTCATGGTTTTCTTTCGGTAATTATGCAGAGATTGAACATGAAATTTAATTTTTATTGTATTTTTTTGTTTATTAAATCGTCATGCGAAAGTACAGCCTAGTTGAATTAAAAAAAAAAAAATAATAAACGAAAAAAAATAAAAACAAATATTTCTGTGTTATTTCATTTCATTTTTTCGGTATGTTTTCTTTATTAAATTATTACGTGAAACTTAGACTAGTCGAAAAAATAAACAACAACCAAAAGAAAAGGTAAATATGTGGTTTAATACCATAATAGCCCCAACCAAAAACAATTTTTTTTAGGAGGTTTTGGGGTCGCCGACAACAAATCTGATATTCAAGCCTGTCGCAAATTTACTGTTTGCATGGTATTAACAACTAAACCCTGGGACAACGCGCGAGCGCATAAACGAATTTACATTAGGTCAACATCCACACTTTTTCTTTAAAGTGATGACAAGTACTTTTCCTGATATTAATGCATTTATTATCCAGTGTATTGCTTACTGTTTTCACTGGTCGCCATGTGTTATTTTTGCGCGCGTGAAAACAACACATGGCGACCAGTGTAAACAACACGCATGCATTAATATTAGGAAAAGTACTTGTCGACGAGTGATGACCAATGTAAATTTGTGTATGCTACCGCGCGCTCGTAGTAGTCGAAGCTTTCAGGGGTTAATACCATGCAAACGGTAAATTTACAACAGGGTTGAATATCAGACTCGTTGTCAGCGAGTCAGCGACCCCAAAACCCCTAAGAAAACAAATTTTATTTACTAAAAAAAACAAAACAAAAGTAAACACTACTGTCTTTTTTTTAACATATTCATAACAAGTATAGATTAGTTAAAAATTAATACACGCTTATTAGTATTGACGCGATAATCTCGTTTCGCTTAAATGTGTGTTCCGTTCCATTTTCATTTTTTACATTCGTTCACAGCCGCTATCTTGTGGACATCTCAAGTCAACCTTGCCAAATATAAATAAATATTTGATAAAGTGATATATTTTATAAGTATTATAATATAATACGAAAAACGAACACAAAACAGTGAAAAAAAAACACACACACACACACACACACACACACACACACACACACACACACACACAACTGAAACAATAGCGTTTTATTTGCTCACGCCGAGTCAGTAGTCACCTAATCTTCCGTTACGCTTTTTTTTTTCTTTTCCTATGTATTTGGCACATGACTAAAAACCGTTTTAGAATACTTCGAAAGGCATTAAATAACTGCTAGCCGCCCGAGGCGCCCGTACTTGGAAATGTCGATGGGACCATCCGGGCATTTTTGTAGGCCAGAGTGTTTTCCTTTTTACTTTTGACTTGTATTTTATTATTATTTTTTAAAATATTTCCCTAATTCTGAAAAAAAAAAAAAATTTAAAAAAAGCATTTTTTTTTACAAAAATGTTTAACGCAAAAACAAAACAAACAGCATGGGAATAGTCAAACTCGATTCTTTTCTTGTTTTTGAATCCCCCAAAACTAGTGTAAATTACTAAATATAATTCTAATTTTATTTTATGCAGATCTGTTATTGTATTTTACAAATTCTTAGGAAAAGATCACTTGTCCAAACCTTATTGTATTTTCTTTAATAAATTTACCGAAGATAATATATATATTTTTTAAATAGCACACGATAATTTCCACTGGCAAAAACCGGAAGTGTCTTTAAAGAAGTTGCTTCATAATCATCAGGAGCGGCAGCAATTAGACGTACATTTTTAGTACGAAACACCTTATCCCCATGCTAAGAATGTGTTTCTAAATAAAGTGTTTCAAAAGTTTGAGGGACTGTTTTACCCCCCTCCCCTATCACTTAAAAATTTACCAAAATTCAGAAAATCAACTAATTTTAATAAAATTTTCAGTATTTATTAACAGAATATAATATAAATATATATAAAAATAACATTTTTTGACATCTTATTTGTTGTATATAACATTCCTATCTCGTCTAAACATGCCTTTCATTAAGTTTTATACAAATAAACTTTCGGTATTTATGCACTTATGTTACTTAGTCTTAATATGTGAGGGGAGAGTGTTTTGTAATTATTCTGTATTTTCACCTAACAATATAATGAAAAAAAAAAAAAGGTATCGTAAAACTTGAATTTTACTTGAAAATACTATTTTTTTAAAAATAGCATAATTGCATAAGCACCAAACTTCTATTCAATTTTTTGTTTGGATTGAATATTTTTGGAAAAACTTTTTCCAATGCTATACTTTTTCTTTGCATAATCTAAACTGATGTTTTTTAAATAATTAAAAATAAATGTATACTTTATTGCTGTAAGCCACTTTGTAAACGTTTTGTTATGAATTTTGTTGCAGACCAGGATATAAAATACCCTAACTCGCTACAAGAAAAATTAATGAAACGAATTGAATGAAGAAAACACAGAACTCAAATGCTGGAATAAAATAAACATGTCGTTTATTTTCTGTTGAGAAATGATTGTCTTCGTATACACGTGTTCATTCAGCCGTTGACGACGACGCGCGTGAGAGGAATAGAGAAATGCGCAGCGGCAAGCCAGCTGTAGAAAGAAAGGGTTAAACTCACTAGAAAGTCGCGCACATGTCTGCGTCGATGGGCCAAAGCGAAGGGGAGATAGAGAGAGTAAGTCAATCCAGTTCATGGAGAGGGAAAAGTGTATTAAGTGTGTTTGCGCTTGCCCCACATTACAGTAGCAGAAAAAGTGACGTCAGAACATGCGGTCAGCTCGTCGACTAAGCAGGCCGAATGCTGGTCCAGATACAAAAAGAGGAAGTTGACAGATTTTGTTGACTTTTATACTGGGGTCAGTGTTCTGACTGCGCATGTCTGGCTTTCACTCTAAAGGAAGTGACGTTTCGCATGTGTGCGTATTTGTGCGCGTATGCGTGCGTACGTTAGCGTGTGTGCATATGAGGCCGTGTATATGCGTGCGTGTATACGTGTGGGTGTGTATATGTGTGGGAAAACATGTTCAAACAAGACTCCCCCTCCTGGGGAAAAAAATATATATATACAAGAGAAACGTATTTCGTTTGTTATAAAAATTTTTTTTTTTTTTTTTTTTTTTATATATTGTTTGAAATGTTTTGGCCAATGGACTTTTCGACCCGTTGTTGTTTGTGGTGTGTTGTTTTTTGTAATTTCTTTGTCCGTTTCTGAGTGTGTATGTTCTTGTATTGGAGTAGGAGAAACGTGTAATTGTTCGTCTATAAATGCAGGTTTAAGTCTGTCTATTGCTATAGTGTCTTTTTTTTCTTTCTCTTTTTAATATCATAAAATACTTTTTACTCCTGTCTAGAACTAAATAAGGTCCGGAATAGTTTGGACATAGTGTTTTTTTTTTTTTACTGCGTCGTTCCTGATAAAAACGTATTTACATGTGTGAATATCGCTTGGGACGAAAATGTTTGTGTCTGGCTTTTTCGTCGGAGTAAATTTTAATTTTGACATTTTGTGTTTTAAGTCCGTCACAAAAGTTGTCGTTGGGGAAATATCTGTATTGTTTTCGCAGAATTGTCCTGGTAAAATCAGTGTTGATCCGAAAACTAATTCTGCAGGTGTGCTCTGCAAATCTTCCTTCACAGTGTTACGAATTGCTAAGAGAATGAGTGGCAAATTGTCTGACCAGTCCGATTTGTTTTCGTTCATAGCCAAAGATGCTTTTAATTGTCTATGCAATCGTTCCACCATACCGTTTGCGCAAGGATGATAGGCAGTAGTCTTAATGTGCCTTGTTCCCAACAAATGGCTGAATTCAGTGAAGTGTTGATTGGAACTGTGAGCCCCTGTCTGTTGTGATTACGGAAGGCACTCCGAAAATTGCTATCCAATCTTGTAAAATCACTCTGGCTATTGTTGCAGCTGATGTGTCTTTCACTGGTATTGCTGTCGGCCATCTGCTGAATCTATCGACTATAGTAAGGATGTGTGTATGTCCTTTTGAAGTGGGCAAGGGTCCAACCAAGTCGATATACACATGAGTAAACCTAGCGTCTGGTACACTGAAAGTTCCTGAAGGTGATTTTGTGTGCCTGTGAACTTTGTTTTTTGGCAAGGAATGCAAGTTTTGATCCAACTACGGATGTCCGTATTCATATTTGGCCAAACAAAACGTTCCGCTATTAATTTCACGGTGGCACGTTTTCCTGGGTGGGACAAATTGTGGAAATGCTGGAAAACTTGTCGTCTGAGGCTGGGTGAAATATAAGGGCGAGGGTGTTTTTGTGAAACATCGCAATAGAAAGTTGTTGTTCCGAATGGTATCGGCATTTCCTTCAGCTTCAGTGAAGTTTTGTCTATTATAGCT
Source organism: Euprymna scolopes (assembly GCF_053919585.1). Lineage (NCBI taxonomy): Eukaryota > Metazoa > Mollusca > Cephalopoda > Sepiida > Sepiolidae > Euprymna > Euprymna scolopes. Next base: position 31,670,324 of record NC_136515.1, read on the forward strand.
GGGAGCGTGGTATCGGTTAATTGCTCTTGTGCTATTAATTCCATACTTAGTGGAGTGGAATTTAAAGAAGCAATTGTTGCGCGAGATAAAGCGTCAGCTACAATGTTTTCTTGTCCTTTTACGTACCGTCAGTAGAATATTGGGCTATAAAGTCCAGGTGTCGAATTTCACGTGGACCATATTTGTCGACATGTGTGTGTAGAGCAAATGTTAGAGGTTTATGGTCTGTATAAATGGAAAATTTTCTGCCTTCGAGGAGATGTTTAAAGTGCTTAATTGCAAGGTAAATTGCAAGTAATTCTCTCAAGAAAGTGCTATATTTTATCTGCGCTTTGTTTAACTTGGCAGAGAAGAATGAAATAGGGGTCATTTTGTTGTCAGAAATTTGGTGAATGACAGCTCCTACTGCTATTTCCGATGCGTCCGTCGTAAGAGTGAGCTCCGTTGTATCGCTATCTTGGATATAAGTGAGTTTGGTGAAGTTTGCCAAAGCAGTTTTCGATTGTTCGAAGGCCTGTAGTGCAGGTCCTTCTAAAACTAACTGTTGGTTTTTAGTTCGGTTTTTTAACAAGTCCGTTAAAGGTGCGAGTAACGTGGAACAGTTAGGCAAAAAACGTCGGTAATAGTTAATTATGCCTACAAAACGGCGTACTTGTCTGACAGATGTCGGGAGAGGGAAATTCGAAATAGCACTTACTTTTTCAGGCAAAGGGGAGATTCCATCCTTGTCAATTAAATGACCGAGAAATTGAACTTCCTGGTCGCCAAAAACACATTTATCAGTGTTTAGTTTAAGACCGAAATGTGACAGTCTTTCAAAAGTTTGTTCCAGGTGTAGCCGGTGTTCTTCGAGGTTTCTGCTGGCGATTAAAACGTCGTCCACATAAGCGAATATGAACGGCAGACCTCTGAAAACTTTGTCAATCAAACGCTGCAAAGTTTGACAGGCGTTTCTCAGCCCGAAAGGCATCCTTAGGAACTCGTAAAGGCCAAATGGTGTGGTTAGTGCGGTTTTATGAATGTGTCCTTCCTCGACTGGAATTTGAAAATATGCCTTAATGAGGTCCAGTTTGGAGAAAACTGTGGCGCCTTGGAGTCCATTGGCGAAGTCATGGATATGGGGAATAGGATATCTATCGGGAACAGTTTTTGCGTTTAAACATCTAAAATCTCCGCACGGTCGCCATGTGGTATTGTCAGCTTTCTGCACCATGTCGAGTGGTGATAACCGAGCACTTTTCGAGGGCCGTATTCTCATGTGTAGTAGGTTTTGAAACTCGGATTTTGCCAATTTGTATTTATCCGGTTTCAAATGTCTGGGGGTTGAATAGACGGGCGGTCCTGTTGTCTTAATATAGTGCTTAGCGCTGTGTTTGATGGGGTCCGTGTTTTTAAACGGCTGGGAAAGTTGAGGAAATTTTTGGAGTAACCGGCGGACGTGTAAATCTTCGGGTAGGGCAGTGCTGATTCCGGTGGTTAAAAATTTCGAGGTAGTTCCTCTCACTGAAATCTTCGTTTCGTTGTCTGTCAATGTGTGATGAGTCATATCGACAGACAGGTTGAAATGGGCTAAAAAGTCCGCCCCCAAAATTAGAGTAGTCACGCTGGCTATAGTGAAATTCCATAAAAAATTCCTCCGCATTCCAAGGTTCAAATTTAAGGTTCTTTCGCCAAAAGTGGGTATTTTTGTACCGTTGGCGGCTTGTAAATTGAAAAAATGGATCCTTGTTGGATGGCCATGCGGTGTCGGTATGACGCTGATTTCCGCTCCGGTGTCTATTAAAAAGTTATATCCGTTAATTTTATCTTGGATATAAAATAGACAACCTTTTCTGTGTGCTCCAGCTACAGTCGTCGTCATTACTGGCTGGAAGGTTCGTTTCCCTGTGCCGGTTTTTTGAACACGCAGGGTTTAGTGCATCTTCTCGCGTCGACGCCGAATCTTCTGTGATAGAAACACACATCTTGTCTATCTCGTGACGTGGTCCGGTTCCTGCTTGAACTTCTTCGCCTGTAATTTTGCCGCGTGTCGTCGTGGTTTCTGTGAGAATATTGACGCGTTTGAAGTGCGTCAGCTAACTGCTTCGAAAGCTTCTCAACCGCTGACTTTAATTCTGCTAATTCCTCGTCTCGGTTTCGGTCAGGCTGCCGTTGGTGGGCGTATACTTGTCGGCTCCGGGAACTTTCGTGAATTCTGTCGGCTATGTCGGCGAGCTTTTCTGTTGCCGTGTCCTCCGACATCGGGGCAAGGATTTGTTTGGTAGTTGGGGGTAATTTACCCAACCATAGACTCTTCATAATGCTGTCCGACATTTTGTTGTCTCCCAGCAAGGCTTTCATGTGGTGAAGTAGTTGAGAAGACGTACGGTCTCCTAACTCCACTTGTGTGAACAAGTTACGAAGCATGGCTTCGTTAGAAACACCGATTCGTTGCAGGATTGCTTGCTTCAACGTGTCGTACGGTCTTTCCTCCGGTACATTTTCGAGGAAATCCGTGACTTCCTCAACCACCTCCAACGGCAGTTTTTCCACTAAATAACAGTAACGTGCTCGTTGTGACGTTACCCGTTTAGCGTCAAATATGGCCTGTAGTTGGATGAACCCTATTTTTGTATTTGTCGGGTTGAAGGGTGGAATGTTTAATGCCATGGTTTCGTTGTAGGAATCCGTCTGTTGTAGTTCCATTTTGTTTTGTTTTTGTTTTTTTTATGTTGAAATGTTTATATTTCAATGTCGTGTGCGCGGTTTGAAATTGTTCCTCCTCGTGGTCGACAAGTTTTTTTTTGTTTATTAGAGAAAAATTGTTTTTCGTGCGTGCTGTGAATTTGTGGAAGGGTTTAGCTTACACCGCGTGTTTCGTTCACTCATTCATTTCATTTTAAATAAAGGAGGGTCACCATTTCATGTTGCGGACCAGGATATAAAATACCCTAACTCGCTACAAGAAAAAATAATGAAACGAATTGAATGAAGAAAACACAGAACTCAAATGCTGGAATAAAATAAACATGTCGTTTATTTTCTGTTGAGAAATGATTGTCTTCGTATACACGTGTTCATTCAGCCGTTGACGACGACGACGACGCGCGTGGGAGGAATAGAGAAATGCGAAGTGGCAAGCCGGCTGTAGAAAGAAAGGGTTAAACTCACTAGAAAGTCACGCACATGTCTGTGTCGATGGGCCAAAGCGAAGGGGAGATAGAGAGAGTAAGTCAATCCAGTTCATGGAGAGGGAAAAGTGTATTAAGTGTGTTTGCGCTTGCCCCACATTACAGTAGCAGAAAAAGTGACGTCAGAACATGCGGTCAGCTCGTCGACTAAGCAGGTCGAATGCTGGTCCAGACGCAAAAAGAGGAAGTTGACAGGTTTTGTTGACTTTTATACTGGGGTCAGTGTTCTGACTGCGCATGTCTGGCTTTCACTCTAAAGGAAGTGACGTTTTGCATGTGCGCGTATGCGTGCGTATGTTAGCGTGTGCGTATGAGGCCGTGTATATGCGTGTGTGTGTGTGCGTATGTGCGTGCGTACGTGTGGGTGTGCATACGTGTGGGAAAACATGTTCGGACAATTTACATGACGCCATCGTATGTTGCTCTTGACGTACAGCACTCAAAAAAACAATCAGATATTGGCGCTCACTATCATTTCTATCAGTGTGCATGTAAAAAGTTTGTCACCAATTCTTTTCAAATTTTATAATAAAAGAAATAAAGATATTGACATACCATTTGAACAAAGTTTCTATCTTGATTTATTTTTGTATTAGAAAATCTCAACTTCAAGATGTTCTAACTTTTAACTGGAAAATCGTACGTGTTTTATTTAAATTCCATAATAAAAACAATTCTTTTCTCTTGTTTTAAAAATGTGAAACGTCATCAACTGGTAGAACTTCCGTGTCAAGTATTTATATGAACAAACCTCAAATGCATGCATCCGAAAAGTCGTCTACCGCTCGCAGATATGCTATGGCAGTGTGTTTCATTATTAATAAGCAGATTTAAATTGCAATTTCTTGGAATATACAAATCACAACAAAATGATTAAAATATACAAATCACAACAAAATGATTAAAATATACAAATCACAACAAAATGATTAAAATATAAAAATCACAACAAAATGATTGAAATATACAAATTACAACAAAATGATTGAAATATACAAATCACAACAAAATGATTGAAATATACAAATCACAACAAAATGATTGAAATATACAAATCACAACAAAATGATTGAAATATACAAATCACAACAAAATGATTGAAATATACAAATCACAACAAAATGATTGAAATATACAAATCACAACAAAATGATTGAAATATACAAATCACAACAAAATGATTGAAATATACAAATCACAGCAAAATGATTGAAATATACAAATCACAGCAAAATGATTGAAATATACAAATCACAGCAAAATGATTGAAATATACAAATCACAGCAAAATGATTGAAATATACAAATCACAGCAAAATGATTGAAATATACAAATCACAGCAAAATGATTGAAATATACAAATCACAGCAAAATGATTGAAATATACAAATCACAGCAAAATGATTGAAATATACAAATCACAGCAAAATGATTGAAATATACAAATCACAGCAAAATGATTGAAATATACAAATCACAGCAAAATGATTGAAATATGCAAATCACAGCAAAATGATTGAAATATGCAAATCACAACAAAATGATTGAAATATGCAAATCACAACAAAATGATCAAAATACCATTTTAAAGAAAATTTTATTTTGAATCCAGTCATATAAGTTTTATATTGATTGACGTAGGAGAAATCTAATTACTAATTTAAAAACTGACTGTCAGATTAAGTAGTAAAATGTTCCTTGTCCAACGTTAAACAATGTCATTTGGTTTTACTAATGAAAGGAAATGAATTTTGAAGTATTTCAAGTGTCGAAGGAAAAGGTATATTTGTGGAAAACCCGTCATTCAAGCAGTAGCGTGTCACTTCAACATTCCATAATGAATTGTTTATAAGTGTTATGTAGGAGAAAAAAAAAAAAGAAAGAAATGGCAGGTAAAAGCAATAGGAAGCCACAGGTTTGCAGGGTGTATGTAAAACATTGTCTTTGTACAATTGGTTCGGTGGCATAATGCCATGCTATTAACACCATCTTGTTGATTCTTTAAGCATTCTGTAAAATACCTGGAACTGATATTCCTTTATTCAAAAAAACGCAAAAATTTGATTGGGCAAGTTTGGGCGAACTTTGGCTTTCATTATTTTATGAAATGGAAACTAAAAAATTTATGTAAAATCAAGAAGTAAACACAGACGGAGATTGAGGTAAACTTGTGATGAATCTAAAAAGCATCCCGGTTATTATTGAGAGAGTGGGAAGAGGAAATAATTAAGGAGAAAACATTGTACTACTCCCATTAATTTAAACGTAGTTTGGCTTGTGGTGCTCCTAGGGATTAATACAAGATTTTATGACAGATGAATGTGACTGCAAATATGTGCAAAACCTATGTAAGATAGTGGCTAATAGCCTGATTATAATGAATTTATATGTGCCAAGCTATAATGTTATTTTACGTCAGGGAATAATTGATCCTATTTAATGAATGTAGAGAGAGAAGATAAATCCTTAATTTAAACAAAGGAAATTGAAAAAAATTGAACATGTTAGACTTTTTGTCATTTAAATATGAATGGTAAACATTTTTAACCTTTTTCTGACCTTTTTAAAAATTATTCTTTGGTCATGTATTTGAAGATAAAAGATTTTGTCTGCATAAGGCCATCGTCTCCTGTAATTTGTTGCCTTTTATTAAATACTCATTTTAATATCCTCATCTTACCTGATTTTGTTTTCCCTCTTAGGACGAGTCAGATGAGTTTTGGTGTCATGTCAAGTCTCCTCTCATCCACCCGGTTGGCTGGTCACAGCATGTTGGTCACAAACTTACAGCTTCGGCAGGTAAGTTTACTAGGAGTTTTCACTAAGAAGTGTTTTTCAACCAATGTCACTTATGCTTGTAAAACATATCAGTGATTACTAGCAATAGACACAGACGATAAAACACTTTGGATAAATACAGATTTCAAGGGTGTTCTGCTAAAATCGTCATATTTTAAAAACCAAACTCAAGTCCTCAAAATACCACCATTTTGTTCAAAAATAAATATACTTTCAAATAAATTAATGAATGATAATGTACATTATATATTTTAAGCAAATAAAGTGATAAAAATGTTAACATCATAAAACAGCGTTTTCGGTAAGATTTTGTAATGACCCCCCTGATTTATAAACGGTCGTACCTAGAACAGATATCACTTTTAATAGATTCAATTGTCCGAAATTCTTTTGACAGCTCATTTTTTTGTGTTTAAAAAAAAAAAAGACTTCAACATGACGAGTTTGGAAAATTTTGAAAAAAAATTTCTTAGTATACCCACTGTTAAATAAATCAATCTTTTTACTACATTTATCTGTTAAAAATAAAAATGTAATCAGCTTTCTCTTGTGGTACCGAGCAATTTAAAATCATGATACCTGGAAAAAATCGTTCTATTTTTAAAAAGTGTCTTAACACGATCTGTAGAAGCAGCAGCTACTGTCGCTGATATTAATTACTTTACTGTGAACAAACTTTTTGTTTTGTTTTTTATTCCAGAACGAATTAAAAAATTTTTTAAATGAAAATAAAAAAATGTTCTTACATATTTAGTTGGAGCTCATTTTATCAGAAATTAGCTTAACTAGAGCTAACTAGGTTATCAGAATATATAATTTTAAAGCAATCCGGCATTATTTTTGGTCAAATTTTAAAATATAGTTGAAAAACAAATCTGAACGTGTGCCCTTTTATCCATTACATTCGTTTTTAACGGTGAATTAAACAGTGTTTTGTTTGTAAAAAAAAAAAAAAAAAAAAACGAAAATGTGAAATCTGATTTTTTTGCTTCACATGTGCGAGCAGTACCTCCCCCCCCCACACACACACAATATATTTTTTCATGTTTTTTTACAATTTTTTTTCACCGGATTATAATTGAATGGATACTAATCTACCCAATATATATAATTATATATATATATATATATATATATATATATATATATATATAATTTGTCTTTACATAAGCAGTAGTTTGTTGCTACACAGTCATGAGCATGTTTCGGTCTACTAGTATTTACTAACTAGAGACCTCATCAGGCAATAACCCTTATTTTTGAAGGAATTCTAAATGAAGAGCGAAAATCCATCCTCGGCAGAAGGCTTTTTTTTTTTTTGAATTGGGTGTGAATTTATTAGTTTATTCATTCCCCTCCCCCATCTGTTTATTTACTTTTGGTTCTAAAACTAGGGCTATACAGATGTTATCTTTGACAAGCGAGAGGCTGCTCATTGGTCCATGTCTGAGACCTTCAAGGGTCAATGTGTCATAAAATTCTCTTTTTTTTAAAGTTTATTTCAATTTAATATGCTTATATCTGAGTAGAGGTTAGGAATTTACCCAGGTCTGTTGAATGTTGTCTGGGCTTCCAGTGAACGGTTAAAGAAAGGGAATGGGGGTTAGAGGCATAAAAAAGAGAAAGGAAGGAAGGTGGTAGGGGGAGATGGAAGGGGGAAGGAGAAAGAGGGACTAAGTAGAAGAGAAGGTGGCATCATTTAATAGCTCTGCTTTATCTTACTTACAAAATCGGTTATTTTTGGACCTCCCCAATATTAATTTCTCTTTTGTCTGTTCCTTTAATGTTGATTCATTAATTTGTGTATTAGTAAATTTATTAAAGACTTTTTTAATGATAGTAATTGCAAAATTCAGGATATGTCATTTATAAACTTATGATGGTTAAATTTAGCCTTTTTTTATTTTTTATTATTTTTTTTTATGCATGGTTTTACTCAGGAATAGTGTGGTTTTGGATTTCGTGAATGTTGGACCTTTTTCGAAAATAAAGGTTGTTACATGATGAGGTCTCTAGTTAGTAAATACTAGTAGACCGAAACATGCTCATGACTGTGTAGCAACAAACTACTGCTTATGTAAAGACAAATGTAACCTGTTCTACTTCTGTATTGAGCACTCTTGTATGAACTTCGTTATATTTCACTGGTTACCCTACCTTTAGAAAATAGCAACCTCAAATTTAAAATTCTAGAAACTATATATATTAAGGCTCTGAGACCTTCTCTTTGCAAACAAAAAGAGAATCTCTTAGGGCTTAATCTAGTTTCTATTTAATAATTAATTCATCCCCTCTCTTTTTTTTTTCTTTTTTTTTTTTAATACATATATTCCCCCCTACTTTTTCATCTCGGATTCAGTGTTCCCCCCTTTTCTTTTTAAAACGTAATTAAGCTCGATTTTAGCTCTGTTGAGCGAGCTTAGAAACCGGTCAGCTGACACATTCATTTTTATTAATTTCACAATCTAAAATAAATAATGTTTTTGAACAAGTTTAAATTTAGTCTTTACATAGCCATAATAAAACTTTGTACCCCGCAAAAAATATTTAAATAAATATATATATATATATTTCATATTTAAAAGTAATTTGATGTCCAAAATCTAAGGCATAACATTTTCAAAAGTCAATAATTATGACCCACTAACCGTAAATATGGGGGTCAAACGCCTTAAAACAGAAAACAACTCCCTTAATCCTACCTCTAACCCTAGGTACAAGTAGTAAGCCTCCTCCTCTTAAAACCTTCTTTAGCCCTAACAATAATGCTAAGTCTAAGAGGCAAGTTCCTCACCAAACAAAGTTCCTTGGTAAGCTATATATAAGTGTTTAAAAAAAATCCTTCCTTAAAGAAAAGTGCACCATATATCACCCATAAAAAAATAAATTAGTCAGCTGTCCTAAACTGCATATTTTTTTTTTTTTTTGTTGTTATTACATCTTCTCTAATTCTCCAGTCAAACGCTTCTCGGCTGACAAAGCTAACTTCCTCTTGTGAATGGCTCCTAACTCTGCGTCTCTAACAGATTAACTACCTGGTCTATCCCATGAATATATATAAAATCCTTTCTTTGTTAGTTTGATTCTCTGACATTAGATCCAGGTCAGTCATTATTGTCCGGGTCCACCTAAATATGTAACTGTAAAGATCTCCCTCCATACATTCTTTTGCTATTGAAACATTTTTCTAAATTCATTCCTTTTTGTAAGTGAAATATTTTTTATTAAATAAACATTGACAATTGCAACCACTTTTGTTTCAATTAGGTCATCCAGTGTTTTCCTGGATACCAATATTCAACAAGCAGTCTGCATTTTCATGAATACTGGTGATGGAGAGGTATTCATAAAGCCAAGTTAATTCCCGCTGGTCTTCAGTGTGATGTATCATTAATAAAGGCTGCTGAGAAAACTACATGTGGCAGGGAGTATCGTTCCAGTCATCTTCACTGTGATTGGCTGGAGCACAAATCTGTAGAGAAGACAGATATATTCTGATTACTTGCAGTTTTCTGCTGATGTTGCTGTGTGTTTAGGGTTTGTTGTAGGTTTTGTCACTGATGAGGGAGGAAAAGTGTCAACACAAATCACTTATATGGGATGTGACATGTTTGCAAAGGGAAACATTATCAAACCCTTTGCTATCCCGTCTGTTGAGACAAATTAGTTTGAGGATTGAAGAGAAGACAATAATACTAGAGCCTGTTTGACAATATCATTTAGAGTATTGTATAAAGGAAATATGCTAGTGCTCCTTCTACATAAGATTCCACAGATGGAATGTCAGCGGTTTATCTAAGTTCGAAAGACATGGAAAGTGTGGCCTGGTGCAAATATACATGCTCAAAATTGATGTTGCAGGTTGGTGTTACTGTGTTCATATTTACACAATCCAGCCTGCATCCGGTCAACAGAAAACCCGGTAACATGATGCACTACAAAAAAAAAAAAAAAAAATGAGGATACAGAAGCAGTTGTGCAAGAGGGAGATGTTAAATAATGGGCATCCTAAATGTATCCTTAATTATTTTGTTACTAAACAAGTGAGAAGTGTTATTTTTTCTCCAAACCTTTATTTATATATCTATATATATATATCTATATATATATATATATATATATATATATATATATATATATATATATATGTGTGTGTGTGTGTGTGACATATATATAAATATGATGTTAGTAATAGGTAAGCTAAAAAAAAGTGACTTGAAATTTTGGTATAGCATTTTAATCAGATACATGCATGTTTTTATATATCACTTTTTAATTATAACGTTCTACTAAATTTTTATTTAATAAATTATTTGGTTTTCTTTGTAATAAAGTGTTCATTTTATTATATGGGAATTATCACCGGATACGTGGCAGTCTTTTTCTCCCTTCCCATTTACTTTGTTGGCTGACTTAAACATTTTCTTCCCTTTCTTTCAAAATTTCTTTCTGGGTAGGCTTCAAGTATAAAACACTAAACTTTTATGTAAATAACAGAAGAAAAAATTGCTTGATTTGTTGTTTTAATATTTTTGTTCACTAAGCCCCTTTCCACAATGTTCATATGCAAATTTTGGATACTAAAACCAACATTACTTCAAGTAGCAAAATAATAATTTTGCCTATTCATTCTTGCCTTCACAGCCAAATGTAAACTTCACCATAAAAAAAAAAAAAAAAAAAAAAACGGATAATGCAACGCAAATTGCTGAAGAATTGTAATTTTTATTAAACAAAGCATTCAAGGAATTGTAAGAAAAGAATAACGCGACTACTTCTCTCACACAAAAGACTTCTGTTCCAAATATTTTATTTAATGTAACAAAAGCCAGGTATGTCCAAGTATGGAGTATTGTTGTCACATCTGGGCAGGAGCTGCCTTGACAGTTCAGAATAGACTTTGTAGCTTAGTAGGGGATGCCCTTTTCTCTTCCCTGCAACATCTTTCTCACAGAAGAGATGTTGCGAGCCAGTTTCTGTTTTATCGTTATTTTCATGGCAAGTGCTTGTCTGATCTCCAATCTATGGTCCTCCCTCGCCAAACATTCACTCCTCTAGCTGTAAACATTATCAATAATTTCTCCCATTCTTTATCTGTGCCTAAACCTAAACATAGATTCCATGAACAAAGTTTCTTTTTTAGAACTGCACACCTGTGGAACTCTCTTCCGTTTATCTACTTTCCAGCTGACTACAATATGGCCATGTTCAAGTCCAGTGTAAACAAGTTCTTGATGACCTTAAGTAATCCAATTTACCAAATTTACACTTCTAACGATTACTATGATATTGTCCTTTTGACCAATGTACACTTTGTAATCCTTATCCTCAAGTGGCCTCTGGGCCTTGATAAGTGGTAATTAAAAAGAAAAAAAAAGTGTATAACATTAAAAACAAAAGCGTAACAAAAAAAGGGGCAAAGCAGAAGGATAGACAACTCTGAGTTTGCCAGGACTGGTGTCAGGTGAAAACCTAAAATTGATATAGAAATGTTCCGCTTACGAAACAGGACTTCCTGTTTTAGTTTTAAATACATAAGCAACTTGCCTACATTTTATACTTTACTGAAATATATAATACTTTATTATATTTTGCATAAATGTTTTTTACAATAACAATATATTACTTTATTAAATACTAGCAAGCCGCCCAGCATTGCCCGGTTGTAAAATACGCTTAAATATGATATTTTGATTGATGCAGATTTCATATTTATTATTATACTAGACTACCTGTGACCCGTTGGATCAGTATGTTATATTAGCTATGGAATTAATATATGAGCGTGACACTTGTGACATAAAATAGTTTTCTGTGATATAATAGTAGCATTACAAGCATATGCTGTATTTTCATGGACATCGGCAATATTACATAACTAATGTGCTTTAACAAGTCATATCTTTATTTGTTGGTCAATTTTTAAAAGAATTATATGGATGAAAAGAGAATAGAATAAGCATTCCAATGATGATAATTTATTTTTCTTTTATGTGTTCAATATTTTTATGTTCCAAGTTGAAAATGAAAAATTGGTAAAAAATGACAACAAAAAGGGAAACTGTTTTTTCAATGTTTACATTTTATACGTTACGTTTGGATACAAATGCGCAGGATTAAATTGGATATGGCTGAAATTTTACAAGCTATATAAACAAAGAAGTCGATTTCCACTGGTCTTTGATTTTGATTTTTAGGACCACAGGAAGCAAAGTTATGGCCGAGCAAAGTTGACGAAGAATATTTCAAAATTGATAAGATAAATCGGTATATATCATCCATTTTCATATATTTCAGAATTATTTTCAGATATTATATGCAAATATTTGATAATTATTGTGTGGTAATCTCTTTAAAATGTTATCTTTTATAGAAATTTAAATCTGTTTAAAGAGAAACGGCTGGCTTTTTGCTAACCATCACTGTCAGCCTATTAATGAGTTTGTATTCTCTTAAAAATAGAAAACTGTTTTTTTCTGCTTTCAAAATGAAAGCAGAAAAAATTTTTTATTCTGAGTTTGTCAATTTAAAAAAATTATTTTCAAGTTTTTCAAATTTGATTTCTAAACAATACTATTTTGTTGCCAGGGATGCTGGGAAAATGGTGGGATCCTTCTACCGCTCTAGAAGATATCTCACTACTAATGCAATTCTCTATCTGTATAAAAGCCAAGTACGTCCAAGGATGGAGTACTGCTGACACATCTGGGCAGGAGCTGCTAAAAACAGCCTATCCTGCCTTGACAGAGTACAAAATAGACTTCGTGGTTTAGTGGGGGATGCCCTTTTCTCTTCCCTGCAACCTCTCTCCCACAGAAGAGACGTTGCGAGCCTGTCTTTGTTTTATCGTTATTTCTATGGCAGGTGCTCGTCTGAGCTCCAATCCCTCGTCCCCCCTCGCCAATCTTTCACGAGAAACATCCGTCTGGCTGAAACTACTGTCAATAATTTTCCCCACTCTTTATCTGTGCCTAAATCCAAACATAGATTCCATGAGCAAAGCTTCTTTCTTGGAACTGCACACCAGTGGAACTCTCTACCGCTTGCCTGTTTCCCACCTGACTACAACTTGGACGTCTTCAAGTCCAACATAAACAAACTTCTGACAAACCGCCCCCTTAAGTTAAGACACTCTATCAAAACCCCCAATACTAATGATTACTACAATACTATCTCATGAATGGCCTTCGGGACTTGATAAGTGGTGACCCCCATGTAAAAAAAACAAACTATTTTGTTGTTTTTAACACTTTTAGTTAGTACACATGTACTAAAAGCATTAAAAAACAACATATACTAAGTACATGCATTTGTTTTTTAGTGGTCAAAAAACAAATATATCTCTATATAAATAAAATGAACTCATTTTTTCCCGTCTGATTTTGACATTAATAGGATTTAAAATCAAGATATTTCATGCAAATATAATATGCACAAACGGCAGAACAATATCTGAGGTGTGTTATAGGCTTATTATTTCTCAAATTCCTCGATAATCTTAGATTTCTATACTTTTTCTGCTGAGAAGTCATGGCCAAAATCGGTTAAGATCAATGGAAGTGGTAAAATATTTTCTCTCTAATAAATTCCTCCTCCCCCTGCCACCACTTAACACCGTTTGGGGATCGTTCACAAGGAACAGTTGAGAAGAGAACACCGGTTTGGCTTCGTAGTTCTTTCATGTGAAGTTATTTAAAATCACTAAACTAAGCTGCAGTGCTCTGTGGCGTAGTGGTTAGCGTGCTGGACAATTCACATTATATTTTCACGTTCGCGCCGACCTACCGTAGTCGTTTTTTTTTTTTTTTTTTTTTTTTTTTTTTTTCCTAAACAACTGGAATGGACTTTTCTTGGTGGCCGAACTGTTAACGTTGCAGATGTTTTTTTTTTGTTTTTTTTTTTTCACACTTTATTTTCCTACTTTTACTCATGACTCCGGGTTTGATCCTTCCTACTTACCTACCATAACATTTTTTAAAACTCCCCCCCCGTCCCGGAAACAAACACTCGGGCAACGCCGGGTATCCCCGCTAGTAACAAATAAAAGTTACTTGTGCACTTATGCTACCATGCTGAAATAATAAGAAACCCATTCTTAACATGGGGAAGGAAGGGTGTTTTGTTTGTTAATTAACTGTTAGCTATTCTGTACCTAACAATTAAAGATATCGTGAAACTTAAATTTATTTTTAACTCATTGTCAAGACCATTTCTTTTTTTTCAAATCTGTAAAACAAACCTACTCTTTTTTTTTTTTTTTTAACTGAAGATATCTAAATAGTAATAATAATAATTAGGTGGTTTGATAAAGAATTTCATTGTGATGCATTTTGTAAATGTTTACCTTGTTTCCACCTTAGTCCTGGTGCAACAAGATCAGGCTGTCTATTGGCTTCCTGAGACAAAATGCACCTACATCGACTTTCTGTTTTTGTTTTCTATTCTCTTTTGTAAAACTTAATTATGTTCTGTAAAAACAAAAATAACAGCCCCCCCTCCCTCTTCCCCTCCTTTTTCCTTTCATACTTCCCAACCCCGTCGGTGGGGCATTGGAATACACCGACTGCCCCCCTGCAGAGAGTAAAAGTCCCTCAATGGGGCGACCTGTTGGCCGTGGGTGGCGATGCGTTGATGCCTGGGAAAAGGATCCTGGTGGTTGAGCATCTGATACCTAGGGAAAATAAAGGTATTGGGCGCAACACTCCACTTTGGCTTTGTACTGGGCTAGATGGGTGGTCGGAGGAGCCCAATTAGATCAATCGGCTGGTCATGTCAAGCCCCACCATATATAACCCATACCAAGCCTGCAAGTAACCACTAATATTCCCATCCCAAACCCATATCAAACCCACTAACAAATATACCCAAAAATATGGTGGAAAGCTTACTCCATACATATCGGATTTGTCTTGGACTAAAATAAAAACAAATGTTCCAGAACAAAAAGAAAATGAGTAGCCGTGAGGAAATTTTCCCAAAATATGAGTATACTGGCTAAGGTATCCTCGTCTCAACCAAGGTGAATGGGAACTCTCCTTTGGTAACTTCCCAATAAAAATTGGACTCTGTGGAGGGTGGCAGAGCCCAGGGCCAGTGAATTAAAATAAAAATAATATGGAGAAAATAAAAAAAAGAACCCACTCTGATGTCTCGGATATCTCGGACGACAGATCAGAACCACAAGCGAAACAGATACAAGGAAATTACCCTAGTCTTACCTATCCTAAATATATAGTGATAGAACCTACTAATAAAGAATCCTTTACCAAAATTTCACCATTTAAACTTGGAAGTACTCTGAAAAGCCTCAAACCTGTTTCAGTAAAAAGAAATGACCAATGGCACATTATTAGTCCAAGTGGATAAAGAAGCCCAATCCGAAAGACTCCTAAACTGGACAACTTTTGATGGGATGAAAATAAAAGTTTACCCACACAAATTTCTGAACACCTCTAGAGGAGTAGTGAGATGTGAAGAACTCGCACAGTGCACCATAGAAGAAATTAAAACCAACCTAATAAAGCAAAATGTATCAGATGTGAGGAGAATGATCATTAAAAGAAATGGCCAAATGATACACACCAACACATGTATTAACCTTCAACTCCACCAAACTCTCACCAGAAATAAAAATTGGTACATGATGGTCCAGGTGGAAACATACATACCAGGACCACTCAGGTGCTTCAATTGTCAAAAGTTCGGTCACCACAAAGATCGATGCGCCCAAACCCCTGTGTGCGGAAGATGTGGTAAGAGTGGAACAAATCATGAAGAAAAAGAAAAACCAACCTGCACCAATTGCGAGGGAGAACACTCAGCTAATTCAAGAGGGTACAAGACCTGGCAAAATGGAAAACAAATCGCTAACATAAAATATACCAAAAATATCTCTTTCCCAGAAGCCAGGAAAATCTATGAATCCACCATCCCAACATACTCAGAAATGACAAAAAAAAACCCACCATAACTAACACCCATCAAGGCCAAAAGTTTGAGCCCCCCATCATCAACAGACTTTCAGAAATAAAAACCGAACTCCCACCCATCTAAGATCTCTATTAAAAAGAGCTGAAAGCTTTTGTGATGGAATTGGGCACAAACTATCACACAAGACAAGACTTCTCCAAGAACCAGATTCTGCCAAACAGAAAATGAAAATAGAGTAAGCAACACAGACACACAAAATGAGGGACCCTCCCAGGTGACATCCCCAAAAGAAAAATCCTTCCAGGAACATAAACCTAAATAAAGGTCTCGAAGCAGATTTACGCAATGGTCCAATGACAAACCAAAGGGACAGAATAAGGGACAAAAAGATGGTCCATCAAAGAAAGAAAAGAATGAAAACGAACACCCAAGTAGAGAAAAACCATGGCAACGTTCAGGAAAAGAAACTGGAAGTCATAAAGACATTCCTGAAACAAAAAAACAAATTGACCGACATAAAAAAATGGAGACAGGATAACTCTCCACCTCCTGATGCTCCTGACCCAGATCCAGACCTATGACACACAAAATTATCCAATGGAACTGCTGAGGACTTAAGGCAAACATAAACGAATTACTATTGTTAATATCTAATGTACGACCTGCTATCATCTGCCCCCAGGAAACATTTCTGAAGACACACGATAACATCACTACAAAAAACTACACCAATATAACTTTATACACAATACTGGACAGAGGGCCTCTAGAGGTGTATCGATTCTAGTTAGAAACGACATCCCTCAGAGCAAAATAACTCTAGATACCACATTACAAATAATTGCTGTGAAAACCACTTTGCATAAAACCATCAACATTTGCTCCATGTATATCCCACCACATGACCCCATAAATGAAACCGAAGTCAACAAAATAATAGAACAACTTCCTAAACCATACATCCTACTAGGAGACTTCAACAGCCACAACATCATATGGGGAAGCAATAAAACAGACCCAAAAGGTAAAAAACTAGAAAATATTAACAATAACAATCTGTCCCTCATGAACCAAAACTCCAATACATACCTCCACCCTGCCTCAGGTACATACTCAGCTATTGATTTGTTGCTATGCGACCCAGCCACATTAATGGATTATAGTTGGCAAGTGTATGATGACTGATGTGGTAGCCATCACTTTCCCATCATACTTGAAAACTCAATCCCGAGATAACCTCTCCAGATGGAAGCTAAACAAAGCTAATTGGGAGGAATATAAAACCCAATGCAATGCAAAACTAATAGACAAAGATGAACCGGAGAACTCTATGGAGCACTTCACTTTGATGTCAATAACTGGGGAATGTATACCCAAAGGCTCCAAATCCAAAAAATATAAAAGACCTTGGTTTAATGAAGATTGCCAAAAGGCAGTAAGATTACATAAAGCTGCACTGCGAAAATTTAAAAGTCATCCCACTACCCACAATCTAGACCAATTCAAACAAAACCGAGCAAAAGCCTGTAGAACAATTAAGGAGGACAAAAGAATGTCATGGAGAGTCTATATCTTTAGGCATTCAATGGCTACACCCAAGATTAAACTCTCCTTTGGTGAGGAGGAAGGAAAATGCCTGCTCTCAATAAAGCTATATTTAAATACCACTATAATACTTAGTTTTGTTCATGAATAGACACCCACTGTATGATACTATGTGCTAGTTTTAAAAAAATTGAAATTTGTACATCTGAATTTATAATTCATGGCTTATGTTAAAGAGATACATCAAATTTGACTGCATAACCAGAAAGAGCACACAATTTTACATAAGACTGCCTGCCAAGTTTCATGAGAATAGCTTGAAAAATAAATAAAATTATCAGATTTTTTGAAATGTTGAGGTCCATAATTGAGCCCACTTTTTCTAAAGAAAAATGTCCACGGAAAAGCCTAAATTTTGGCACTTAATATTCTCATAACTTTTGAACTACTGATGGTATTTGCATAATTCAAACGGTTTTAAGCATCTTTTACCTAACTCTTATGCAATTATCTAAAAAGAAAAAAATTCACTTATAATGCTAATAACAGAAACATTTTTATGAAAGTATATTAAAATCAGAAAGAGTATATAGATTTCTATGAGTCGTTCTGTGTATAATTGTTTATTTTTGAAAAAAAACAAAAGAACTTACGGCCATTAAATTATAAGTGGTTTGCCATACTCATAGGTAAATGTGCACTGAACAGATACCATAATACTTAAATCAAATTTTGATATATCTTTTAATTTTAACGCAAAAAAAGCAAAACAATTGGGACGCTGAAAACGTACACAGTAAAACAATATGTTTTATTGTCGCATTGATTATTTATTTTTGTCAAATTAAAAAAAAAAAATATTTTCGGGGTTATTTATGTTGGTAGTGTAGAAGAAAATGTATCAATGTATCTTAAAAAAAGAAAGCCTTCATATAATAGTTGTATTATTGTAGGTAGCTGCACATCATGGAGGTGGTGGGTAAATTGCCGTTGTAAAATGCTCTTATGGTTGTAAATGAGTTTAAGTAGAGTTATTTGTAAGAAAATTGTATTAAAATAACTTAAACGTAATACGGAAATGAACGACGTAAAAAAAAAAATGTAGAAAGTATTAACAACTGTTTATTTGGATAATTTAAATGCGGAAAAAAACAATTGGGACGCTGACTCGGCGTCAGCCCACTAGTCCAAAGAGACCAAGGCTTGGCTTCAGTAGGAGTGCTATGACTTTGTACCCTTTTCTCACTGGCCCCTTTCTTCCTCTGACCTGAACCCCCTGGGCTACTTCGTTTGGTCATATGTCAAGAACATTACCAACATGAACTTTCACAACACCAAAGCCAACTTGATCACCGCCATCTGCCAAGTATTCGCTGATCCCGCCAGTGCTTGTGGAAAAGACATGTTACCAGTTCTTGACCCGTATCGAGGCGGTGATTGAGGCTGAAGGCGGTTACATTGAATAGATGTCAGCTTTACTACATAATAAAGTTACCTGAATTGATTTTTTTTCAATAAAATTTTTTAAATAAAGCTGTAGTGTTTTCTTTAGGACAACTTTTCTCATTCCACCCTGTATATTAGCTGTATTCAGCTAATGTGTGTGTGTGTGTGTGTGTGTATATATATATATATATATATATATATATATATATATATATATATATATATATATATATATATATATATAACAATTAGAATCCAATTCCAAAATTTTATTCATCTTCCCCCCCTTTTTTTTTTTTTTTTTTTTTTTTAACAAAACAAATCTGTTTTGTTCATATGGCAAATCTCTTCTATTTTTGCTTTCATTTATAATTTCATTGAGGGGAGGGGGTAGTGGCAACCACCATAAATACAAATGATTCCCTCCCCCCCTCTAAAAAAAAAAAATTTTTAACCAATGAGCTGACCGCATACAAATGCTCCCTTCCCTCATTCTAGCCTACCTTCATATTCCTGTATCTTGTTAATCACCTTATTTCTAAAGATAGAGCAACAATGATTTAATTTTAGATAGTTCTCAATTATTTTATTTAATTGGAATTCATTATTGAGATGAGTATTTTAGGTTTAGGCACAGATAAAGAAATCATAAAGAAACCGTAGAGATTCAACGTCTATTTCCCCCACGGAAATAGACGTTGAATCTCTACGGTTCCAGGTGAGAATTGTCTGAAGATAGCGGGTTTTAATCCTACCCAAAGCCAGCCAGGGGCTTACTTGGCCAAAACGTGGCAAGACGACAACAACTATGGAAGGCAAGTGAATGCAGTCAGGAGATTCAGAGTTCCCATCTGTTGCGGTTACCACCTGACAAAGGCCAGAGGAATAGTTGGCCGAAACGTGAAACAACTAAAAAAAGATGAGGATAATAGTCTGCAATAAAAATAAAATTAGTTCTCAATTAGTTTCTTTGTTTTTTTAGAGGGGGGGGGACTGAGCCCTACATTGTTGATTTTATATTATAATCGTCTTATCACTGTGGTTGTGGATAATGATATATTAGCCTTAAAATTGAGTGGAATTTGTTAAAAATGGCCAAATGTCAGTTATATTTACCAGCCTGTATCTTGTTTGTTTGAATTTGCATTTAGATAAAAAAAAAAAAAAATACATTGCATAAAACAGTAAATCTTAATCCTTTTGTGTTCATTTTGTATTTGTTGAATAAAAATTCTATTTTACTGATTTATTTTCATGACACCAACAAAGGTGATAAAATTATGATGTAGAGCAGGCATGTCAAACTTAGAGCCCCTCGGGGCCGCAGGAATCAGTTTGTGTTGGCATGAGGGCCGCACCCCTACAATACTAATCAAAGTCGTTAAATAAAAATTATTGCTGAATATGTTTCTTTTACCGGTAATTTAGAAACATAAAATAGTTTGGTCATATTCAAGAATGCAAGTTAAAAGTACTTGTAAATCTGTTTATTTCGATATAACGAAAATTTAAAAAGCAACATACATAGCCAACATTTGAATGCAACAAATGCAATGCACATAAATTATAATAATTCAAAATGAACATTTATTATCAAGTACTCAAATATGTTTCGTGTTTTGTCCTGAGGTTTGACACCTCTTGTTCTTGACGAGCTTTTGTATGTCTAGCTGAAGTTCCTGTGTATTTCCGAGCTTTACAAGAGAAGATAAGTGTTTGTCAGTCAACCTAGTTCTCTGAGAAGTGTTTATTAATTTCATGAAGGAAAATAATTGTTTGCACAAATAGGTGGAACCAAACATTGCCACAATCCGTGTGACAAACTTTCTGAAATTTATAAACCTTTTTGGAAGGTATGAAAAGAAATCAGGTATTCCCACTTCAAAATACTTTGCTCTGAGTAAAGAATCTGACTGAATTTCTAACAGTTCCATTTGTAGGCTTTCGGCTGCCTTAGTAACATCAAAAGTAAACGGCACTGTGAATAATGCAAACTCTTGCTCAAAATATGAGAAATCACGAAATCTTTTTTGAAACTCCTTTGACAATGATTCCAGGTGATTGTCATACTTGGCAAAACTTAGTGCTGACTTAGTATTAGTACTATTTTTTAGCTCTTTGCACATAGGAAAATGAATTAAATTTTCATTTGAGACTTGTGACTTCCATAATCTCAACTTTGTAATGAAACATTTGACGTCATCATATAACTGAGTGATGAGCTTGTTTTTACCTTTAATTGAGATTGTTTAATTGTGCTGTAATGTCCACAGCATAAGCCAGATCCTAGAACCAACTTTCATCTTTCATTTCATCAGTGTTTCCACCTTTCATCTCTAAAAAAGTGATTATTTCTTGTCTTAACAAATAAAATCTTGTCAACACTTTGTGACATGACAACCAGTGTACACCTGTGTAGAATGGAACATATCTTCTAACAACTGGTTGAATTGATGGTGGTTGAGAGAACGATCTCTGATATAGTTCACTGTATTTATGATTACACTAAGCACATGATCCAATTTTAAAATCTTTGAACACAAATTTTGTTGATAAATAATACAGTGGAAATGACAAATCCGGGTGTAAATTCTTTATTTTTGCATATAACTTGGCAGCAACACCATTATGTCTGCCAATCATATTCGCTGCACCGTCAGTAGACAAGCATACAAGCTTGCTCAAATCTAAATCATATTAATGCAGAACCCGTTCAACGTTCTCAAAGATGTTCTGGCTTGTTGTAGTGTCATGCATAGGGATTAGTTCAATCAGTTCTTCACAAATGTTGAATTTATTGTCACAGGCCCTGATGAAGACCGCAAGCTGTGCTATCCCAGTGATATCAAGTCTCATCAATTGCAATTGAAAGCTGTTCAAATGTTAATGATTCAGCTTTCAACTGTTGCTTCAAATCACTTGACATTTCATCAATACATTCAGCAACAGTGTTCCTGGTGAGGGAAATATTTTTGAAAAAGTGTGCTTTTTCTGGACACACAACTTCGGCCGTTTTTATAAGGAATTGTTTCACAAAATCTCCTTTGGTGAAGGATTTCCCATGCATCGCTATCAATCGACTGAGTTTATAGCTTGCAGTAACGGAAACAACATTTACTTTCTAACTTTTTGTAAAAAAAGCCTGTTGCTGTGTCAAGTTAACTGTCAATTCTTTGAGCATTGAAATACGCATGGGGCCTTCATATTTATTATAAGATAGATGATTCGTTTTATAATCTCTTTGCAGGTTGTACGCTTTCGGCGTAGAAATATGGTTATTGCAAATTAAACAATTTATATTTCCATTCACTTCTGTGCAAAAATACTGTAGTTCCCATTTGTTTTTAAACCCTTGCCCTTCTTCACTTGCCTTTTTTTCTTAGTTGCAGAAGCACTAGCCATTTTAAAAACAATATGCAGTCTGGAAAATTAAAAAGTCAAAATAAAATCAAACAACAAAAAATATTTATAAAATATCAAAAACAGTTATCTCAAAGGAACAAGTTGTTTGGATTGTGTGGATCCAAATCCAAAAAAATTATAACGAAATACCAGGCATTACAGAAGGCAGTACTTTAAAAAAAAAATAAATAGATAAAAAAAAAAAAGAGGAAAATATAAGGAAACTAGCCAAGAGAAAAAAATCACATCACTGAGAGGGTGAAGACATAGCGGGCCATGTTTCAGTGAAGAGAATATCACACAGATGCTACATGTGTTAGGAAGCAGGAATAATAAACCCTGAAAGATGAAATTAGGTTTCAGAAAATAGTTCTTGGCAATAAATATGAACATTTAAAACTTGATTGACCCTTACAGTTGCTGGCAGACCTCTTGAAAGCATTTTTGAATGGTACAAACCTAATAAATGATCATGGAACACTGCTAGACAATGAATCAGAAAGCAGCAAAACATGAAGAAAGCACTTGATCAGGCACAATTTGGAAATTACAGTTTCAGTGAACAAGGACAGTTTTTGGCAGTATATTATGAAGATAGCTTTTAAATAAAAGGGCAAGTGATTTGTGCCACAAGCATCAAAGAAGGACAGATGAAATTTCTTAACAAGTGTAAGGTGAAAGTAAATGCCTTTAAATGGGCTAGGTCAGAAGTAGAAAGAGTTTCTTCTCTGCATTTGACTGGAGCTTTGAAGTAACCACCTCAGATGGATATATGTAGTCAGTTCTCAGGAAAATTCAACAGAATCACTAAGAAATATCAATTGTATAAAGAACTCCCATTGTTGATAACATGCAGCTTTCTCTTCTATTAAAGTTAAATTATTGAACATGTAACGTTTGCTTATATGCACAGTGAAAAACACTACACAAAATTATTGCATTTTCTTGATATTATTTAAGTACTACAAGATGTAAAGAGATGAAATTTGGATATGATATTCTATAATATGTATTGATTATGCATGCAAAATTCTACAACTGTATTTTTAGTAGTTTTTGTGATATGTGATTTTGAAATGAGTATATGTTTTATAACATTTGGTACTTTAATTCCGTTGCTGAAATTAAACTTATGAGCATTTTTATCTACTTATAATGAAGAAAGCTTGCAGCTGGAATTGTTTGAAAAAAAAAAAAAATAATAAGCATAATAATCATATATACAACTAGCAGGCTGTCCGGCGTTGCTTGGTCATAAAATATGCATAAATATATTTTAATTCCTACAGAAACTAAGATGTGCATGCGAGTATCATGTTTTTCTAAACAGTTCACTTCTTGTATGTAAATAAAAAAAATACTCAAGCTGAGATCAAAACCTAAAGACAGTGAGTCAAGTACAATAACCATTAGGCCAACTTGACACGTCTGTAAAAAGTATTCAAGAATCTGTCACGTGAATGATTCACACATGCACATTCATGACACAGTTGACAAACAGATTTTTAAAAATTCAATAACCCCCCCACACACACACACACACACATATTAATGTTTCAATTTTGACCTCTTAGCAACTCTTTTTTTTTTTTTTGTTCGGATGAAAACCAATTAAGTTTTCTACATGAATGAATACTCTATATACCAAATTTCAAGTCTGTAGATCAAAAATTTGTTGAGTATATAGGTTAAGTGCCCTCACATATTCTCACTTTTCTAGATATATAGATTGTATTGCATGTTCATATTTACTTTCACTTAATTTAGTTTTATTTGATACTTTAAAAATTTTCTAGTACAATTTTTCTATTATAAATAATGCAATGTTCACTTTTCATACCTAAAAAATGAAGGTTGAAATATATATTATAGATATAATTGTACTTTACTTTCTATTGTCCCTTATACTAGTAATGATGAAAGCATCTTTTGTGACATTTTTACCGGTTACTTTTTTTATCAATTGCTTTCAAAATTGCTATATTGTAATTTAAATATGTTTGTGCCATGTTTACAAATATTAAAATGGTTATAACTTTAAAACTAAACTTCATGATTTTTTTGTTTTTCTTGTATTGATGTGTATGAGGATTGAATTTAGTCATAATTATAAAATTTTGACTGCTGGTACATAGATACATACGTATGACTACTTCATTTAATCACATAAATTAATATACAAAAGTATAATTTTATGTGTGCCTGACGAATCCTAGCGTGGATGAAACGCAGAATATTCTGTGTAGCTTAATTGGCATATATATTTTTATAACATATATATATATAATCAATTTTAAATGTTTTTGATTTTTAGAGTACAAGAGTAAATGTAATACAAAGCTGGAAATTCAGAAATATGATAGTGATGATGGTACACCACAAATGTTCGATAAGGTAACTGAATTTTAAACTTTCTCTATTTTTCTTCAGGTTTCTTTTATTTAAAAAAAATTTTTTTCGTGTTTCTCTCTTTCTCTTTTTTCAATTATTAATTATCTGTTTCTTAAATATGTAGAATAGAATATAGTAGCAGAATTTGCCCTCACAATTTTTTTTTTCTTTTTGCCCATATGAAAATAGTTTTATAATGATAAATAAATCTATCCCAATGTCAAATTAAGTCAAGATCAATCTAATTTTATTTTTTTAAGGACATCATCTATGTAGACCATTTTAATTTTACAATAATTTTGTTTTCATAATTTATGTGCCTATATGTGCTCCATTAATATTTTTTGTCAAAATTATTTTTATTTAAGGAAAAGGAGCCTCCTTCTGGAGTCAAATTTCAAGTCGGCATGAAGCTAGAAGCCATAGATCCATTAAATTTATCAGCCATTTGTGTAGCTTCTGTTAATAAGGTAAAAGTTGCCACTGATATCTTTGTTTTTGAAACGATTCTCTTTAAATTTATTTTTTTATTTAGTTTTGATGCAAACAATGAATGTAACATGATCTCCTGTAAAGCATTTTTAACATATTTTTTAGATTCATTTTTTCCATCACACACATTTAAGAACATTTGCCAAGAAAAATTGATAGATGTATTTGAATTAATACTACAGGCATATCTATAAAGACCCTAATCAGAATATTTTCTATTTTGTTATGAATTTTAACATGTGGAACAAGTTCATCCAACCAAAATTTTAAATGTATTTAAAACATCAGTAAAAAATAAAACAAACCCTTAATTTAAAACTCAAATCCAATCAAATTACAGACTAAAAACATTTTTAAGTTAATTTGTTTGAATCTAGATTTAGAATTAAGTTGAAGTCTAAATCTGGCTGTCAGATAGATGGTTTGTTTTTAAAATTACAGTTAAATCAATTATCAGTGATTATTTTCATAACCCATAGTTTGTTGTCTTTTCTCTGAAAAATAACTTTCATTTTTTTCACCTTTCTGCAGGTGTTAAAAGATAATTACCTCATGATTGGCATTGATGGATCATTAGCTCAGAATGGTTCTGATTGGTTTTGTTATCATGTTACATCTCCTTGTATTTTCCCAGTCAGTTTCTGTGAGGTGAATAACCTTGACCTTACACCACCTCGAGGTTAGTATATCTAAGCTCAAAAACAGAGCTCACAAAAAGTTTCTCATTAATACAAATCTTGCACTGGAAGTGTTCTGATATTGATAATTGAATATGATACTTTTCCCTTTATTATAGTTTTTATTGATAAAAAAATAAACAGAGCAGGAGCATATTAACACTTTTTAAAGGGCATTTTTATAAAAACAAAAGTAAATTCATTTTTGTCGGATTTTAACTGAATAAAGTTTTTTTTTGGGGGGGGGGTCTGCAACTCAACGGGCTAAACCTGAACTCGACAGAGAAGGAAAAAACAATGAAATGTGGTGAATCCTTCATGCCTTTCCTTGGTCAACAGGAGTTGCAACGAATTGCCTCGTTGCTTACAACGACTGATCATCTTTGTAACAGTAACTCTGAAACGGATTGCAAAAAGACCGACCGCACATATTGACAATAGGGGTGTTTTTATAACCCACTAGTCGATTTCTATACAAATGTTAAGTCCGACCCACATGAGTGAACGACAAACAAACACTATTATAAAATCAGTCGACCAAGCACTTTCAAACCTTTTTGCTTGAACGACTGCCACACAGAATTCCATTGCTTCACCCCTCCACATTGAGTTCCGGTAAGTAAAAATTACCACACATTCCCATATCTAAAAAAAGAAAAGTCTTTTACAGGATGTGAGATAGGGGAAAAGAGAGGGGAATTCATCATTTTTTTTTTTTTTTTTAGTCAGTTTTTAAGGTCTTGCCTGAGACCTGCACCAGAAATTTCTGGTGCGTTCTAGACCTCTAACAACTGGGTCTACCCCGATGCCTTAGCCTGCAAGTTGGATAATACCATTCTTCTTCTGGGGGTGCATCTACTAGGCCCACACAACCAAAGTGGAACCAGCCATTACACTGATCCCAAGCCACCATTGGTCTGAAATCTTCCAGTTTCTTACATGCAGGGCAAATCTAGATTCTAACACTCTCATCAGGTCGGGAAGATATATTTTGGTCTGGCACATCCTCTGGTTCATGAAGAATTTCATCATCCACATTTTCCGAAAGAGAATTAGTCTCCAGAGGAAATAAATGATTGCTGGAATGGGTCAATATAGCTCCATTTCCTTTTCTTGCTGAACGAACCAACGCATCCTTTCCTTCAATCAACTCCAGGACTTCGCCTATAGACCAAAATGGTCTAGTTTTAAGGGGGTTCTTAATTAACACTATATTGCCCCTTTTGATGGCATTATTAAAGGAAGGGTCAGATAACTCCAGAGTTCTTTCTCTAAGGCTCAACAGATAATCTTTGTGCCACATCTTTCTAAATTTTCTTCAAAGATGGAACGTCCTCTTTAAATCAATCCTGCTAAGTGGCGCTGTTAGTCCCAGTTCTTCATTGTCTAACCTTATTATTAAACCTTGACCTACATTTGGATTCATGAGAGAGTTCGGAGTTAGGCCATCCATCTCATTAGAGCTTCTATAAGTCAGAGGACGACTATTAATGGCACGCTGGATATCCGATAACATGGTTAATCGACCAAAATAGTCAACCTTTCCCCTTCCTATAGTTTTGTATAGACAGGATTTAACTGTCTTGATCGTCCTTTCCCAAGTACCTCCATACCAAGCTGAATAAAGTGGAATGGTACAATGTTTAAGGTGGTAAAAACCAAACTTCTCCCTAAATTCATCTGTGATCAACCCCTTATCAATTATTTTGCCTGCAGAAATGAAAGTCCTTGTGTTGTCCAAGTAGAGGTGAAAGGGGATTTTATTCGCATTTGTGAAGCGAACAAAGGCGCACTCATATCTGGGACTAGTTCCATGTGAACAGCTCTGATAGACATGCAGGTAAAGATGAGGATATACATTTTATAGTCCTTCACTTCTCCCTTAACCCAGATGTGACTTGTGTAATCCACACTGGTATGGAGATATGGTCTTACTAAATTTACTTTAGAGCTAAGAAGGTCTGTTGCATTCGGTGTCAAGAAGGCAGTGGCATTGTATTTTTTGCACTTGGCACAAGTGCTCACAATTTTTTTTTTTTTTACAGCCTGTCTGGCCTGTGGTATCCAATACCCCTGTAACCTTATTTCATTTAAGATTGTTGCCAAACCCAAATGTTGGTTTCTCTGATGAGTGTCCTTTTCCAGGTCTAGATGAATCATAAGGGATGCTTTCTTTATGTCGGCCAATAACACATATTTGTTGGCCCTTAAGCCAATCAACAGTTTCAACATGTCTCCCATTAGATTGACTCCTAGATAGGCTGCCTCCTTCAGAGATATAGAATTTGCCCCCTTGTAGGAACAATTGAATACAGGTCTCACCTTCGTGGTCGTCTGATCAGCCAGTTTGAGTACCAGTCTGTGCGGAATCCATATGTAATTTTGAAAGTCTTCTGGAGTCCTCTATAAAGACAATAGGAAGACAAAGGAATTATAGAGGAAATAACATCCAAGTATTAATCATAGAGACCTTTCTTCTCCAGGTCTTTAACTACTCTTTCTAGTATTCTAAGAGCGGCATTGCGGTTAGAAGGCACAGACTTCACTTTGTCTTCATACCATGGCAGCTGTACATGGTATCTGCCATCTCTGTAGGATATAGTGTTCCTAAACTTCTCTACCATCTCTTCATCCACGGTGGAGAATTCCTCTGTGATAGGTAACCCTAGTGACTCCATACTAAAGATGCTTTCTAGTCCTCTGTGGACGTTTCCTTCTTCAAACCAAGCTTTTAACAGGTCTAGGTATTTCTCCTCTGGATTCAACACAAATTAATTTTGTACTTTGAAAGTGAAGGTGTTTTTCCCAATAAGGAGGTATAATTAATTTTTGCCCCTCTCTCTACTTTATGTCTTGGTTTTAGTTGATTCTCATACATAAAGCAACGGTTGTTACCAAATGGTACAAGTCCTCTCGAAGTGGAGAAAGCATCTC
Organism: Euprymna scolopes; assembly: GCF_053919585.1. Lineage (NCBI taxonomy): Eukaryota > Metazoa > Mollusca > Cephalopoda > Sepiida > Sepiolidae > Euprymna > Euprymna scolopes. The sequence continues at coordinate 31,699,111 of NC_136515.1, forward strand.
CATACATGCAGGGGACGATTTCAAACTATTCTATGAATTGAATGGCGTCAATTCCCAATAGCCCCTCAATTTTATTATAACTGTCCCTGGAATTGTACTTAGTTGCCAATCGATGTCGTTTCAGGTTTTTAACTATCTGCAGAAGCTCCAGTAACTCATGTGAAAGATTCAATTCACTGGAAAAAATTTGAAGAGTGTGAACTTTCTCAGGGATATGTCTTAATTCCACAGAGGCCTCTTTAAAATGTCTTGTTTCTGAGCCCAAAAAGGTCTTCACTTCTAACCTACTTTCTTTAGCTGTAGAAAAGCAATTCAGTTTTTCCAGCACAGAGGTATCCAAGTAGATTCAGGAGACAATTTATTTCCAACTGACTATTTCCCTTTCCTGCCACTATGCTGATTATTGGAGACATGAGACCGTAGCTGTAATCATTCGTATAAACAGGTGTCCACATGCACCTTGCCTCTCTTGTCTGGGCACATTGCTGTCACATGGCTCTTAACAGTGCAGTTGCTACAGCTACTATTTCTAACTAGCACATTGCTTCCCTATGTGTCTTTTTTAGGCATCTAAAATACATCCAAAGTTCCTTGCACCTTGTAATCCGGGCTTCATGTAGGGACAACTTTCCGAAGAATGTTCATGCTTCTTGCAAAACTCACATTTTTGTGGTTTTGATTCCACTTTGGTATTTTTTTTTTTTTTTTTTTTTTTTTTTTTTTACAAAGGCATCACCACATTATCAAGGCCCAGAGGCCACTAAAGGATAAGGGTTAAAGAGTGTACAGTAGAAATTGGTCAATATAGTAATCATTAGTAATGAAAATTTGGTAAATTTAATAACTTATATGGAACGGCTCATCAAGAACTTATTTACTTTAGACTTGAACACAACCATATTGTAGTCAGCCGGAAAGCAGGAAAACGGAAGACAATTCCACAGGCGTGCAGTTCTAAGAAAGAAGCTTTGTTCATGGAATCTACGTTTAGGTTTAGCCACAGATAAAGAGTGGGGGAAATTATTGATAGTGTTTACAGCTAGACGAGTGTTTCTTGTGAAAGTTTGGCGAGGGGGGACCAAAGATTGAAGCTCAGTTGAACACTTTCCATGAAAATAACGATACATCAGAGACAAACTCGCAACATCTCTTCTGTGAGATAGAGGTTGCAAGGAGGAGAAAAGGACATCTCCTACGAGGCTACGAAGTCTATTTTGAACTCTATCAAGGCAGGACAAGTCCTTTCTAGCAGCTCCTGCCCAGATGTGGCAACAGTATTCCATCCTTGGACGTACCTGGCTCTTATATAGGTAGAGAATACCATCAGCAGTGAGATATCTACTGGATCGATAGAAAGATCCCACCATTTTTCCAGCGGCCTTGGCAACAGATTTGATATACGTGTTCCATTTAAGATCAGGAGTAATGGTCAAGCCCAGAAGCTTGTCAAAACTTGAGGCCTCCTGAAGACGAGAGCCATTCATTTCAATTGATGACAAATGTGGATTAGAATGTTGATGATGTAAAGAGAGAAGCTTGGTTTTAGATGCATTAAAAGTAACCAGCCACTCCTTTCCCCATTGTACTACGTGCTCAAGATCAGAGGAGAGAGAATTGGAGAGAACTTGGTCGTTTACTGTCTTAGATGTGGTACCATAAATGGTAGTGTCGTCAGCATAAATGTCTACAAATGATGTAAGGATATGATTTGGAAGATCATTAATGTAGATCAGGAAAAGAGTTGGGCCCAGGATGGATCCCTGAGGGACACCGGCATTAATACTGTGAGCTTCTGATTTTTGCCCCTCAACTACTACTCTTATGAACCTATCAGAAAGAAATGATTTAATAATTGAGAAGACTTTTCCAGCTATACCATAGCTAGCGATCTTATGAAGTAAACCTTTATGCCATACCCTATCAAAGGCTTTAGATATGTCAAGAGCAATTGCTCTAGAAAGATTGCCACCGTCGAGAGATTTGCTAATCCTATGCGATATAACTGTAATGACATCTGCTGTAGATCTAGCAGAACGGAAACCATATTGAGTGTCACTAAGAAGGTTATTTTTGTTGAGATGTTTGATTACTTCTGTATTTAACACAGATTCTAGCAACTTACTCATGACGCACAGGAGACTTATTGGCCTGTACTGAGAGGGGGATGAGCGATCACCTGAATTCTTAAATACAGGGCATACTGATGAGGTTTTCCAGGGAGATGGGAAACTATTCTCCTTAAGACAACGTTTAAACAGTTTTGTAAGTATGGGCGCTAATTCAGGTTGAAGTTTTTTGAGTACTATAATTGGAATACCATCAGGGCCAGTTGCTTTACTCGAATCAAGGTTTTTGATTAGCTTCGCAACATCACGTACAGATATACGTATATCACATAGCGTGTTTTCTGATACAGGAGGAAATATTGGGGGTTGGCGGTCTTGGTCGCAAAGGGTAGAATTTGCTGCAAAGTTCTTGACAAAGAGTTTGGCTTTGTCTGATGCTGACGAGATTACCTCAGGTCCATTGATAATAGTTGGGATGGAGCACACGCTTCTGTTTAGGATTCTGTTTGCTATTTGCCAAAACTGGTGGGAACCAAGCCGCTGCTCAGCTACTTTGGACTTAACAGATTGAGCATACAACTCTCTTGCGTTCCTTATTACTTTCTTACAATGGTTGCTGGCAGTCCTGAAAACGGCTTTAGTTTCCATACATCTATTACGTTTGAAGCAGTGGAAAAAGTGATTTCTGTGCGCAATGGCAGCAGCACATTCTGGAGAGAACCATGGCTGGCTGTTAGGTTTTTTCTGAAACTTTTTAGAGGGTATGAAATGGTCAATACCTACAATTAACCATTCAGTTAGGTCTAATACTATAGACGACACATCCTTTTTAAACATGGAATGCAGAGGTAGATCAGATATAAATGTACGGAAGCTATCCCAGTCAGCCTTAGTGTATCGATATACTGTACGATGAAGAGGTACATCTGGGGACTTATTACATTTCATTTTTATCTTAATTGATACAACAGAGTGGTCGGAAGATCCAAGAGGCGACAGAACAGAAACTGAACATAGTTCAGGGCAAGTTGTGAGAAAAAGGTCTAGTAGGCTCGCATACTGGCCATCATTATCGGGCACACGGGTAGGTTCCTGAACAATCTGAGTGAGGTCATAGGCAATGGAGAAATCATGACAGAACCTCCCCTCATCATCGGTCTTGTTTGAGTGGGTCAACCATTCAACGTTGTGAACATTGAAGTCTCCACATACGTGAATGTTAGCTGAAGGATAAGTAGAAAGGACTTGGTCAATTTTCTCAGATATGCTTTGAAAGATAGTAACTCCACTGTTGTGGGGGCGATAGAGAGTAAATATAAATGCAGTAGTGTGAGCTAAAGCAACCCGGAAGCACATATAGGGTAAGTTAGGATCTTCCCTGGAGATGTCCCTCCCACATGGAAAGCTATCTTTAATATAGGCACATATTCCATGCCCATGGCGATCCTGGGGGTCAGATTTAGAAGTTAAGTTAGAGTATCCTGAAATTGCAAACTCATCTAGGGAAATAGCCTGTCCAATGCCAGTTTCACTTAAAAATAAAAGGTCTGGTTTAGTCTCCTGTAATTGGGTTTCAACCTCTGGAAGGTTAGAACGAAGACCCCTGATGTTGGAGAAGGAGACATGGTAGTAGGGGTCTACGTTGGAAGTTGGGGAACCGGGTTTAATCGTGTATTTTTTCTTGAAACTTGTCATGATGAAATTTTGGAATTTGTGGACTAGGTCGACAGATTTACTTAGAGCAGGACAGAGAGGGGAAATTAAGAGAGAAAAAGAAACGAAGAATTTTTTTTTTTATTTTTTATTTGTAGTTAATGATAAGGTAAAGCCGTAACAATTACCCACTAGTATGGCATCGAGAGGCCCCACCAGAAGCTACTGCATGGTCCAGAATCCATTCACCAAATGGCAATACAGCAGCCCCAGTACTTTGCACCTGCTGATAGGACAGCCTCCTTAGTGGTTAATCCAAGGTTCGGGTCCCTGACTATCAGGCGGATAACGTCAGCCCAGACAAAACGTTTACCTCCAGCACCCTTACTAGTGACATGGCTACAAGGATAGACATAGAAACAGAAAATTTCCGCCATCTCAGCCAACTGTTCGCAAAAATACTGCCAACCTAGAAAACAGCTTTTTCTTCTCCCTTTGTCCGAAAAATCACTCATTTAAAAAAATGAGGACTGAGGGACAAATAAGAAGAAGCGAGAGTAACAGGAGCTGCCGATAACGCATCCACAATGCGTTTTCTACTCTCTATTAAAAAAAAAAAAAAAAAAAAAAAAAAAACTATTAAGTATTGTACTTAATAAAAGTCCAACGGACGTGTTTAAGGGAAAGTATGGTGATAGATTCCCCTCACACGAACTAAAAATGAGTATAATTCGTAATTTTTGCTATCAACTCGGTGGATAAATAAACATATGTACGAGGAAAAAAAAAAAAAAAAAAAGGCTAGCATTTAATAAAACAGAAATACACAAATTAAATACTGAAATAAAATGGAGTTGTTAATATTTTAAATCTAAAATAAAAAGCATGATTGAAATCACTTATCTCAACAAAAACAATTCCGTCTCCAAATTGCAAACTGTGTTGAAAGAACTTCAGTTAGTAGCGTTCAAAACATTTTTTTTTTTAAATTAGCCGTTAATAGAAAATCGTGATTTTATTCTGAACTTAAGCTAGTAACGTTTTAAGAAGCTTACGATATAAAACAAAAGGCTGGTGGGGGGGGGGGTCTTCCGAAAGTAAGTTGGTGCCGTTATAAGTAATTTCGAGATAAGATGGAAGCCGGTATTGGACTAGAAAAAAAGCTAGCATTTAATAAAACAGAAATACACAAATTAAATACTGAAATAAAATGGAGTTGTTAATATTTTAAATCTAAAATAAAAAGCATGATTGAAATCACTTATCTCAACAAAAACAATTCCGTCTCCAAATTGCAAACTGTGTTGAAAGAACTTCAGTTAGTAGCGTTCAAAAAAAAGCCTTCAGGGAGGAATGGGATTCATCTTCCTTTTCTTTCTTAAGTCTTGGTGGGGGCCTCAGCTTAGTCACAGGGTGCTGTTCAGGTTTCTTAACAATCAAAAACCGCTTAATAATTTCTGGTGTATTCAACAGGATTACTGACATGGGTATGTCTTTCCAGAAATCTTGATCAGTTCATTCTTTATGTTGGGTGGTAATTTTGCAAACAATACCTGAGAAATTATTACTGCACCTGCCGACATGTCATCATATAAATCACAGCTGTATGATGCTCTAAGTTCCCATACATCCGCCTGCATTTATATCATGAAGTCCTTCAACCCCACCAAATCTTTTGGATTCTCCAAGCGAAAATCTAATATACCTTAGATTATTTCGCCGCATATTTCTTCCTCATCCAAGTATTGTTCTTTCAACAATTTTAGAGCCACTGGATAACTGTCTTCGGAGACTGAAAAGTGGTCAATAAGTTGAAGGGCTCTACCCTCAAAAGAACACCTAAAAAAAAAATACAGCTTTCCTGTTGCCAATGGTATTGGCATAGCACAATTCTCAAACTTGGTGAGTAAGTTCTTAAAACTTCTATTTCTTTCAAAATCCCTTCCACTGAAGTGTGGCCTCTTCAGTTTGATTTTAAAAGGTTCTACTGAAAAAGAAGAATGTGCGGTTGGGTTGAAGGACTTGGTTGGTTCTGGGATACTAGTGGCTTCCTGACTATGAGGGTTGAAGGTTGGTTCAACGTTGGGGGACCTCCTATCTTCTATAGGGACCTCTGAGGTATTTCTTTCACTGACTGTCTGTACAACCCCCAGTCGGTGTCTCACCTCTCTCTTAAATCTAAAAGAAGCTTGAAATAGTTCAGCAAGCGATTCAGCTTCCTCTTCGGCAGCCAGTTGTTCCTCCATACTCCAAGACACACCCTCTAGCCCATCTAGCCATCCTTCTATATCCTTTTCAAAGGATAAAAGTATTCAAGGACCGAGGTTTCTCTTCCATACCCACCACAGTCGTCCTTATTTTTCTTTGAAGAAGGTCTAGCCTTCTCTCTAGTTCCCTTCGAGTAACAGGGTCGTTCTTTTTTTTTTTTTTTTTTTTTTTTCTCAATTCATTGCAAAGTGTCGAATTTTAACTGACTAAAGTGTGTGTGTGTGGGGGGGGGGAGTCTGCAACTCAACGGGTTAAACCTGAACTCGACATAGAAAGATAAAACGATGAAACTCTTACTGGTGAAGATAAAACGATGAAACTCTTACGTGGTGAATTCTTCATGCCTTTTCTTGGTTAACTGGAGTTTCAATGTATTGCCTCGTTGCTTACAACAACAGATCGTCTTTGTAACAGTAACTACGAAACGAGTTGCTGGACTAAACAAAAAGACCAACCATACATATCGAGGATAGGGGTGTTTAATATTAAGTCTGACCCACGTGAATGGACAACAAACAAACATTATTATAAAATCAGTCGACCAAGCACTTTCAAACCTTTTGCTTGAACGACTGCCATACAGAATTCCATTGCTTCACCCCTCCACATCGAGTTCCGGTAAGTAAAAATTGCCACATTTTCTATTGAAACAAAAATATTTTTATTTAACTTTTAGGTACTTGTACAGATTAATCAAGACATTAAAAAATGAAAATATTGAAAAAAGGTAATACTGTACGTATCTCTTATGGAACGAAGTTCTCCGAAAATTTCACTTAATTTTGTCAAGTAGTTTTCTTTTTTTGTTTGTTTTACAGCTAAAATGATACCGAAAAGTTTGATTTTTAGGAAGCAAAGCTAGTATTAAAGATGGGAGGGAGTGTTGATGCTTTAAATTGAGTTATCTCCCCGTGGCATGTTAAAAAGAATTCAAAGATAGCTGACTTCAACGCGCTGTCATAAAACCGTGTTTTTCCGCCGTAAAAAAAAAATACTCTATCAAATTAAGTGAAATTTTTTTTTTTTTCAGAGATTTTCAGTCCAAAACGGATACGTACAATATAACCTTTTTTTCGATATTTTCATTTTTTTTATGTCTTAATAAACTGTTAATTAATTAATAAACTGTACAAGTATCAACTTTTAAGTATTAAATTAGAAATGAATATATAATTATTCTGTATTGTTTTATCATGAAATTGAACAATTTTATTTAAATCAAACAAAGTTAAGTGACCTTTTATTTTCAATTCCAGTTATCTACTCCTCCTCCCTCTCTTCCAAAAAGAACTCCTTTAATACTGATGGCTTTAGAACTTAAAGCTTTTTTTTAACAATTTTAGGTTTTACTTTAAAATATTAGCTTCTTGAAGTTTCAAGAAAACTTTTTTCCCAGCTATTAGATTAATGCAAAAGATTATAGCAATTATTATATGATTATTATACTATTCAGTATTGGTTGGATTGGCACATATTGCTGAGCTTGGAGCAAAATTATTCAAAATATAGTTATGTTTATGATTTTCTTTCAAATTTTTTTTTCAATAAATATTACTATTAAGTAAACAAAAAATATGCAAAGTGTATTTATTACTTAGATATACAGAAGAAACATACGCACAAATCTGATCTGGTCTCATAATTCTATTACTACATACTAAGATAATGGAAATGTTTTCCCTTCAAATATATATCACTTTATCTTTCCCTTCAAATATATATCACTTTATCTATCCCTTCAAATATATATCACTTTATCTATCCCTTCAAATATATATCACTTTATCTATCCCTTCAAATATATATCACTTTATCTATCCCTTCAAATATATATCACTTTATCTATCCCTTCAAATATATATCACTTTATCTATCCCTTCAAATATATATCACTTTATCTATCCCTTCAAATATATATCACTTTATCTATCCCTTCAAATATATATCACTTTATCTATCCCTTCAAATATATATCACTTTATCTATCCCTTCAAATATATATCACTTTATCTATCCCTTCAAATATATATCACTTTATCTATCCCTTCAAATATATATCACTTTATCTATCCCTTCAAATATATATCACTTTATCTTTCCTTTCAAATATATATCACTTTATCTATCCCTTCAAATATATATCACTTTATCTATCCCTTCAAATATATATCATTTTATCTATCCCTTCAAATATATATCACTTTATCTATCCCTTCAAATATATATCACTTTATCTATCCCTTCAAATATATATCACTTTATCTATCCCTTCAAATATATATCACTTTATCTATCCCTTCAAATATATATCACTTTATCTATCCCTTCAAATATATATCACTTTATCTATCCCTTCAAATATATATCACTTTATCTATCCCTTCAAATATATATCACTTTATCTATCCCTTCAAATATATATCACTTTATCTATCCCTTCAAATATATATCACTTTATCTATCCCTTCAAATATATATCACTTTATCTATCCCTTCAAATATATATCACTTTATCTATCCCTTCAAATATATATCACTTTATCTATCCCTTCAAATATATATCACTTTATCTATCCCTTCAAATATATATCACTTTATCTATCCCTTCAAATATATATCACTTTATCTATCCCTTCAAATATATATCACTTTATCTATCCCTTCAAATATATATCACTTTATTTGATATTTTAATATTAAGTCAACCAAAACTGACAAGTAAATAATTAAAATAGTATATTTCTCCAGTTTCGTTAATGATCACTAAAACCGGTTTGCATAAAACACATTAAATGATTAGTTAACACAGAAATTTGAGAATGATTTTTGCAATTAGTTCCAATATGACCATCAGGGAGACAAAAAATTACATTGTTAATTTGAATTATTTGTATTTTTAACGATGAGAATAGTGATTTGAATAATCCAGATTATCAATCCTCATCTCAAATATTCTGAAACCTATTCAATTAAATCTACAAAATAAAATGAAATACTATAGAATTAGAAACTACCAACCAATCTTCAATCAAACTATGATATGTAAAAAAGTTGTAGCCATTAGGTGTGTAAAACAATATTAAGTAGTCTGAAGGCTATTTCTTGTGAAAGTAAGGATCCAATTACGTTTCATAAAAACACAACAATTTTAAAAATGAGATGGTGAATCAAAGAATATGCACGTGTTGATACCAAACAACATTATTCAGTGGAAATGTTTGTGTATTAAAAAAACCAACATACACCAGGAATGATTTACTCTAAACATGTACTGTAAAAATTTACAGGTTATGAAAACATTGGTGTACGTTTTTATATTATAGTTAATGATAATATTGGAAATCAACTATGTGTCTTTTTTCCATTAAAAAATACACATTATTTATAGTTCTTTTATGAATTAGTTCATTCTGGTAAATAACAAACAAGGTCCTGAACAAAGGTGTGTTCTCTATCCCAGCGATCATCAATGGACCTGAGGTAATTTCGCAGAAAATTCTACTTTTTGTGACCAGAGCCACCTACCCCTCATATTGTCTTCTGTGACAGAAAACAATCTATGCGACATAAATATGTGTGGGATGTTACTAAGTTTATCCAGGGTTCACACTGACTTGAAAAGTCCTTGAATTTTAACTTTTGCCTTGAAAAGGCCTTATTTCTATTACCTTGAAAACATAGAAAATATCTTGAAAGGCCTTGAAAATTGTATTCCTTGTATCCAGTAAAAATTTGTCAAACTATTAAAAATAAAATCGAAATAAATAAAATTATTTTTAAGTATTAATAAAAATACCATTAAACTACTTTTTTTTAATATTGAAAATCAGAAGACATTTTGAAATTGAAAGATCTTGTGTTAGGTTCCATTATCACAAAACTACCTGAAAGGGTTGGATTCAAATCTAAAAAAAAAATTCTTGCGCAGACGTCAAATCCTGGTGAAAATGAACAAATGGGGCAGTTTTAGGCCTTAACATATGTAAATTTGAGTTCTTAACCATGCAAAAACAGAAATGATTAAGTCCATCATTTGTCTCCACTCTCATTTAGCCCCAAAAGTCCCCAAGGCCTTAACATATTTAAATTTGAGTTCAGTACCATGCAAAACTGCTAAATAGACATAAACAGAAAATTTTGGACAAATATGGTAAACTCTTCCAAAAATGGTGTGTTTTTATTAGCCCGAGAGTTATCACGAAGTATAGACAAACAAAATTATACAGAAATCAGTTAGTTACAACTTTTCAGAAAGTTTTATAAAAATCCAAGACATCAATTTTTTTTAATAAGCACAAAAATGTCGATTTTAGCTATTGTAACCCGAAAGGCACCCCTAGGGGGGCAACTGGAGTTTTCCCGGAAAATCCATTCTTTAACTTTTTTACTCATATCATGTTTAATGATTGTGCAAAATTTTTAAAAATTCCAATGTGTAGTTATTGAAAAAAGTGCGGACAGATGAATAGACAAGGGTGAATTTACAGGTCCATCCTCCTTTTGTCGGGGAACCAAAAATACTGGGACTACTTTTATATCTAAATGCAATTGAATTTGTACAAACCTTTATGTGCGTTTATTGCTAATAAGTTTGTACATTTCCCAAACAGTAGACAAACTTTTATCTTTATTTACATGGCCAGATAAGAAAAATCTATTTTTAATGATTTCTTGTATCTTTGAGATATATTGTACCTATTTACTATGCCTCCCCACGGGACAGAGTTAGACACCAGGGTCGTTTTTTAACGTGGAGAAAAGGTACAAAAATAAAAATTGTCTCAGTTGGCTATTTCTTTTTGAAAAAAAATTTCTTCTGTTGTTTGAAGTTTTTTCCATGTTCTTAGTCTTTCTATGCCTCAACTTGTTTTTTAAAATTCTAATATATAAATCTCACTGTGTGTGTGTGTGTGTGTGTGCCCGATTTTCAAATTGTATCTCCTTCTAGACGGATGGTCGCTTGACAGCATACAGCAGCTGAAAAGATTACATTTTGGGTGCAGAATTTATTAGGAGTATTTACTAAGTTAAAATAATTGTTAAGGGATTCAAAAAGGGGTTCAACCTTGAAAGAAATCACAACTTGACGAGCGTAGCGTCATGGCATCGTTCTACGTATGTGCACACAATCTGTAACAGACATTTATTTAGTATATTCATAAGTGTTTGAAAGCAGTCGTCTCTTTCGATTACTAACACCAGTGTTGCCATTTTGAGCCCCGCCATTTAAAATTTTTTTTTTTTTTACATTCCGATGTTCTTGACTTTTAAATGTTATGTAATAAATATACAAGAACACTTTTATATACAAAAAAATAAAGAAAAATGTTTTTGCTGTACATAACGAAAATGTCATATTCCAAATATATAGGATATATTATATATTGGCTTATTTGTTACATTCCAATAATCACGTAAATAGATCAAGTAATGGAATTTTTGCATTGAATTCACTCCTAAACTAATCACCCGATCATTATGAATTTTAATTATGTATATATGATTATATATTTCTATGCATTGGATTCACTCCTAAACTAATTAACCAATCATTATGAATTTTAATTATGTGTATATGATTATATATTTCTGTGTCTTGGATCCACTCCAAAACTAATTAACTGATCATTATGCATTATATGTAATGTATATACTTGTATATGTCTGTAGTTGTCATATTCCAAAAATCATATACAATGATCACTTACTTTGTTAATGTATATTATGTGTACAAGAAATTCTATCCAAGTAATAAGGTACTTGTACAGTATAGTACTTGTGAAAAACTTTGTAAAATCATCGCATAGTTTCATAGAAATAAAGTACTTGCACAGTATCCTACCCAAGAAAGAAGGTATTTGTGCAGTATAGTACTCGCATGAAAAAACAAAGAATATCTTACCTGTGACATACAGAAGTTATTAAAACCGTAAATCATGTTAAATATTTGAGTAGTATGATTCGCATATGAAAAATGTGCTTCACTATAGCACCCAGATGAAAAAACATTCTTACCCGATGTACAAAAAATTTAGCACAGCAGAAAATTTCATAAAAGTATAGTTCTTTCATTTTTAAATTAGGAAAAAGGTACTTGTACAGTATCCTACCCAAGAAATAAGGTACCCATATGAAAAACAAAGGAAATCTTACTTGCGGCCTACATAAAAGTAATCAAAACCAAAAATCATGTAATATATTCGAGTAGTATGACATTTATATAAGAAATATGATGCTTCTTTACAACAACACTCTGATGTAAAAACAAAAATTCTCACCTGTGACATGGAAAACTTAGCACAACAGAAAATATGTAAAATTATTGAGTAGTTTCATCTATATCTTAGAAATGACATACTTGTACATTATCCTACCCAAGAAATAAGATACTTGTGCAGTAAAGTACTTATGAAAAAACAAAGAAAATCCTACCTGTGACATATTATAAAAATTGAAAATCATGTTATATATTCGGGTAGTATGACTTTTAAATAAGAAATAAGGTACTTCTTCGCTATAGAATCCAGATGAAAAAACAAACAAATTCTTACTCTGGACATACAGAAAATTCAGCACAACAGAAATTTTCTTAAAAGTATCAATTTCTTTCATTTTAAAATTAGAAAAAAGGTACTTGTATAGTATCCTACCCAGGAAATAAGGTACTTGTACATATAAAAAACAAAGAACATCTTTCCTGTGACGTAGATAAGTTATCAAAACCGAAAATCATGTAATATATTCAAGTAGTATGACATTTATATAAGAAATAAGGTGCTTCTTCACTATAGCACTCTGGTGTAAAAACAAACTCGCTCTTACTTGTGACATACAGAAAAGTTAGCACAGCTAAAAATTATGTAAATTATTTTAAATATGTGTTGTACATTACCCGCCCCAGGTAAGGAAAATTTTTTTCCATATATGTGCTGTAAATTTCCTGTCCTAGGGAAGATACAATTATTTCATACATACAATACCCGTCCGAAGATAGGTAAAATATTCTGTTGCTCAAGATGGCAAGATGGCATAGACCTCAAAAATTCCTCTATCCTAAGAATAACAGGTATGTTCAAAACTTTTTTCATTGTCTTATATGGTCCCGAGCAACACCGGGTGGCCTTGCTAGTCCTACTATAAAACTTTTAAAGTGTTGAGCTTTCTTTGTGTGTTCATTAGTAATTTTAATACCTCCTTGATGAATGCAACATTCGTTTGTAATCATTATAGTTCAAAAGTTAATATGAATACATACATTTGAATACAATTTTGGTGATCAACATTATATTATTTTTATTCTCTTAAATAACAAATACATAATATTTATAGTCTTTTTCATACTTGGTTTATTTTGACACTGAGGTGTGTTTATCACTTGGTCATTCTGTATACTGTGCAGATGGTGGATTATTCCTTTGAATTAGAGATGCAAGTACTGTAATACCTTGAGATATGAATGCATTAAGATATTCCTTTTTTAAATAGGAAGATACATTGTATGTATGCTCTAAGATATAACAATTTCTTTTGAAATAAAATTTCAAAATTCTTGTGATGCCAAAATAATTAATGACGTAAGCCAAGAAAAAATAATGTATGTGTATCATAGGCTAGGCTATGCCGTCTCCGCTTTCCATCTCTCTCTCTCCTCATTGGTTACAATTTTTTGCTTTATTTTTTATTCATCTTTTGTTACATTAAGACTTAAATATTAAGCATTTAGTAAGTTTGTTCAATGTGTTTAATTGTGTATAATCTTGCCTTTTAAGTTACTATATTGTGTGTGTGTGTGTGTGTGTCTGCATGATGTAACTTTGCTTCTCTCCCTCAAAAATGCAGAACGATTTTCGGTACTCTAACAGAATTTGACTCAGCTCCTCAGAATTTTCCATTAATTATGGCTTGGACTCGATCAGCAATCACCAGACTAAACTAAGCGTTGTTAAAATGCTAAATCAACTTTTTTTTTTTTTTTTTTTTTTTTTTTTTATAAAAAAATGTAATTTTTTAATTACTTTTTGGGTGATGGGGGTGGATGTTTTTTCTGTTTATTTTTTTAACATTTGTTGACAAAAAATATTTTGTAAATTGTCTTAAAAAACTTTCTGTACTTTCACCTAACAATTTACGGTTTTCATAAAAATCATTCATCTTTTCTTATAAAAAAACAACTTCTGTTTACAAAAAAAAAGCGTTTGCTTCCAATTTTCTTTAATTTACATTTTTGTTTTTTTTCTTTAAAAAAAAAATGACTAACAGTTTACGATTAAAAAAAAAAGCATCATCTTGAAAAAAAAACAAAAAACTTTTGATAAAACATTGCAAAAATAAAAGTAAATAAAAATACAAAATGCAACTTTTAAAAAAAGATATATATATATATATATATATATATATATATATATATATATATATATTCAGTAACTTTACAGTAGGTTTTAGTCATTTATTTTTATTTATTGTATTTCTACTTTTTTCCTGTTTGTTTTTGTTTTTTTTAAATTCATCTGCATCTGTTACATTACTCAATTAAATCCAGTGACTGCCGGTCGAGCCCAAACCATAATTGATGGAAAATCCAGAGGATCCAGAAATCATTCTGCATTTTCAATTTTATTTTTGATTTTCAATTTTTTTTTTTTAATTTCTGTATTCACTTATTTTTCATCTTTACTATATTATTTTCTATATTATATTATTTTATTATTATATTATTTTATTTTATATCCTTTTATACCCTATTTTTCTATCCCCTATTACTTTATTCCCTATCTCTATTCCTTATTCTCCTTAGCTGTCATCTACACTTTTTTCTCTTATTAAATTTTTTTTTTTACCTAATCTCCATCCTACTCAATACCTCTTTTCTTTTGGCTTTGAAATATTTCTTATGATCTCACTACTCTCCTCTTTCATTACTTCTCCCCCTAAATTTTTCCATTTCTAACTTTAAATGTTATATACATTTAAATTGGTGTTGTCTTTTTTGCCTTTACTCTTGTATAATGCTGCTTTTTTTTCTCCTCTTTTAATGAGAAGCATTTAGCTTTGAAATGACATGGTCTAAAGAGGTTCCCCTCCATTTCCCTTTAACATTGTAATCACCCTCTCAATCTTATTGACATGATAATGTAATAAAGTTTTAATATAACTTGAATCTTTATCTCCCTGTCTTTTCTTATAAATTGCTCCTCTTAATCTGGTACAGCGTCATCTATCCAGACAAGTTGGCTCTTTCTCCCAGAAAAAAAATCTATTTTTTCAAGTTAACTTTCTTTCTCACACACACACACACACATATATATATATATATATATATATATATATATATATATATAAGTTTGTTGTAATCCCTGGCTGGGATCTTAAATATAAAAATACTACTTTAAAACTTAAATGGCAAAAAAAAAATCCCTTAGCAGATTTTGTGCACTATGTAGAGATGAAGTCTTTGTTAAAAAAAAAAAAAAAAAGCATGAGATATCTAGTTGCATGTATAAAATTTGGTACAAATATAATCATTCTAATGTTTTCTAATCCCTAGTCACTAATTTTTTTCTTTTTTTACATTTCAATTTTATATCTATTTGAAATCCCAATCTAGTCCTTATATCTATTAATTCTTACTTAATAAAGTTATGGAGAGTAGAAAACGCGTTCTCAACAGCCCCATAACTCTCACCTTTTCTATTTTATCCCTCAGTCCTCATTTACAATGAGTGATGTTTCTGATAAAGGGAGAAGAAAATAGCTGTACATTGAGCTAGTAGTATATTTCCTGAACAGTCACTTGAGATGTCCTTATTTTCTATTTCTATCCTTGTGGTAATGGCACTAATAAGGGTGCTGGAGGTAAATGTTTTACCTGGGCTGATGTTATCCGCCTGATAGTCAGGGACCCTAACCTTGGATTAACCACCAAAGTGTCCGTCCTATCAGCAGGTGTAAAGTACTGAGGCTGCTGTATTGCCATTTGGTGAATGGATTCTGGACCATGCAGTACCTTCTGGTGGGGGCTTCTTGATACCATATTAGTGGGCTTTTCCTCCACAACAATTTCCCCCACTCTCTATCGAAATCGAAATGTAGATTCCATGAGCAAAGCTTCTTTCTCAGAACTTCCTGCCTGAAGACCACTGTTCCACTGACCTGCTTCCCAGTTGAATACAACATGGTAGCCTTCAAATCCAATGTAAACAAATTCTTGTTGAGCAGTCCTCATAAATAATCAGATTTTACCCAATTTACACCAGTAATGATTACTACCTTACATTCATTAGCCCTTATCCTCGAGTCGCCTTCGGCCTTGATAAGTGGTGGCTCCCAATTAAATGCTTTCAGGGACACTAGACAGACTGATAAATTATGTTGTTTTCGTAACACTTATATTTTAAATTTATGATTCTACAAATTTATCATCTACTCACATTATTTACTTCATACCTCCATTATTTAGGAGTAAAATATATATGTGCAAGTTTTAAATACTTACCTGTACACTTGTAATTTCTCCCCTAACCCATCTTAACTGTATGTATGGTTTTAGCTGTTGATATAACCTTTCTATAATTCCTATTCCCTATTATTCGACTAATTTTTCTTTTATTATGATCTAGTTTAGTAATTTATTTCTTTAATTTTTATCTTCATTTTTAATAATTTGTTTTTCTGATAGTTTTTATCATGTATTATAGATAATTATAAATTAATCACAGTCATTATTTTTGATAAGAATTATTATAGGTTCCATATTTAAGTTCAATGATCTTATTTTTAAATACTTAATGTAACCTTTAAGTACTTGAATACCTTTTTAGTTTTTTTTGTTTTTTTTTTAATTAATTATAACAGTTTTTTTATATTAAGTTTTTAGTTTAGTTTTTTTATATTGAGTCTGCCGTTTTGAAATATATATATATTTTTTTTAATATATATATTTTTCAATGTTTGATTCTTAATTTTACTTTCGTTTTTGTTTTTTAATTGTGAAGACATAAAGTATTTCTACTTTATTAAAAGTGATTTTTTTTTTAGCTTGGTTCATACTGGCATTCAAATTGCGTTTAAAAAAGAGATTAACAGTTATTTTTTTTACCATATATTGGTCATAAGATTACAATTGACGGATATGCTCTAAGAAGACTTCATTTTGGTTTGAGTTTAAATTATTATAAAATCCTATTTAAATATTAACTTAATTTTATGTTTTAATGGTATCCCATTAAATGAGAGTTAATACCAACAATTTCGTTTTCATTTACTCTTGTACTGATTGGATATTTGAAGAGAACAATTTTACAAAATTTTAATCGGAGAACTATGTCCCTCTAAGTTTCATACTTAATTGCTTTTTAAAATTTTTGTACTTTATTGCTTAACATTATTATTTTTTCTTTTTTATGTTAAATTTTGTTTTTAAATGAAAAGGCCCTTTTATACACATATGATATACAAAACTATTTGACTTAATTACTGTTGTAATTATTTTTCTTGAATTTTATTTCCTATAATTATGTATATTTATATAATTATATTTTATTCAGCTAGTTGAAAATTTAAGATTAGCAGGGAGACCCAATGTTGCCTAGATTGAATAAGGATCAGCAAATGTTTCACACTTCCAATACTTTTATTGTTTTCAAAATCTGAAATCCTCCATTTTTCAATCAAATTGATTGATTGCCTGTTCTAGTCGGGGACCCACCGCAGTGCACCACGAGTAAGCTTCACATGTCTCTCCACAGTTAATCCACAATATATTGTAGTCTACATTGCACTGTAGAGAACCAATTGTTGATTTTATAGAATTATTTTAATATAATGGCTTTAATTAAAGTTTAAAATACAAAGATCAAGAATCATGGTGTTCAATTGTGCTCTAAACAGAAACATGCATTTCAAACATGCTGCTGTCTTATCAAATAACTTTTATATGCCGAGCTCTTCTGCTTGTGTAAAACCTCTCAAATGCACTTGTGATGTTAGGCTGTATAAGGGTGTTAATTTTAGTCAAAATCAGACTTTCTTTAGTTGTATTTTTTCTATTAACAGTTTTCGATACTTATTGGAGGCATTCCATGACAAACCCTACGCAAGAACACTCCCAATACAAGTACAGTTGTGTAAAATTTTTAAAAATCGGCCCAGCCATATGGGAACAAACTTACACACACACAAAACCTCTTATACATATATAAGTAGAAGTTTAATTTTGATATAAAATTTCAGTAGTTTAATTTGTAATTTTTAATGTAAATTTAATATTGAATTTTAATATTTTTTATGGTTTTAATCTTTAGATTTTATTTTCTATATGTACTTCCTTGTACTTATTCTTTTTACTTTTATTATAGATTTTTATTATTTCTCCAATTCTACAGTTATAGTATTTAGTTATAGTTTATAATTAAATATTTATGTGACTTATTTTATCTATATTTTATGTATTTCCTGATTATTATGTTTCTTATAGATTATTAATTCAATTTATGATACTATAATCCATTATATATTTTCTGTTATCGATTTTTCTTTATCTCTACAAATTATTTTAATATTTCATTATTTTAACCTGAACTTTATTTGTTTCTATTTTTTATTCGATTTTATTTATTTTCTATTTAAAATGTATTATTAAATGTTATAGTGGAATAAAATTATATATTATCTTATAATAACTACATATATAAAATTAAAAAAACAATAAAATTTGATGTTTCTTGCTCAACTTTTATTTGCAATGTTATGAGAGGTGCAAATGAACAAACTTTTTGAATTATCTAAAATATAATACAAAATATTCCAAATTGTTTAAGAACTGATTATATGCCAAATATTTTTTGCTTGAATTCTTGCAATGGATGTAAATAATGTGATACTCTTATTTTATTTGTCTCAACCTACTTAGTTCCACTCTATAAGCATTGTAGATATTTGAATTATATTTGCAGGTTTAGAAAGCCAAACAATGTTGTTTTTATTTTAAAAGCTTCCGTGCAAGGTGTTATTTATAAGTAATAGACCTTATTTTCCTCTTGTTACTAGTGACATATTGGTCTTTAGTAGTAGAAGCCCAGTCAGTGTTGTTGGTTGAGGTTCCATGTTGATATGGAAGGTTACATGCTTGTAGCACTTGTTGAAATAATGATGGTTTGCATAAAAACAAGTTTTTTTTTTTTAAATAATTTAAAAAAAAAAAAAAAAAAGACATTGTTTGCCTTTTTATATGTCTATATATATATATATATATATATATATATATATATATATATTATATACTAGCAGGAAAACCTGACATTGCTAGTGATTGAATGAGAATCACTACTATATACTTTTTCACTGTGCTCATAAATTTGTTTTTACTACTTAACTCATATTGCTCCTTAATATAGTTAGAAGAAGCTGAAAATGTTAGAAAACTTTCTAAATTAGTGTCTTACATACATGATTTGAAATTCATTGTAACTGAATCTACGTATTTGAAGTCTTAAAGTGGTTCTCTCATGGCTTTCATAAGGTGCAGATTTGGTCACTGAAACATTTTATGCACAAGGTCCGAGCAAGCAAGATCTTTTGAACAGTCAGACTGTTGATAATATAAAGGAGAGCTTTTTACAATAAGAATTAGATAACTTAAAAAATTACATTGAAGAAGAGAAAAATAAGAAACATGATTTATACTGAAACTCAATATTAATTCAAAAGGAAAAATTGTGTGTTTCTGCATTAAAAGTAAATAAATATTGCATTGTTTCATGGATTTTAAAGATTAAATTCGTTTATTTAAAAATTGCATTTAAAAAAGAAAGAAAAGGAACTCAATTTGATTAATACTGAAACTGAACTTTATGCAAAATAAATTTAAAAGAATTAAGAAAATGTAAAATTATGTATGTTTGAGCAAGAGACAATCAAAATTGTGAGTTTAGAGAATAAAGAAATAGTAATTAAACAGCTTAAAATCGAACTATAAATAATTTTAAAAAATGAAAATGAATGATAAATAATTTTGAAAAAAAATTAAAATGAAAGATTTCACGAACATTATGGATTTTCTTTATGGTGGTAAATATTTGAATGATTACCAGAACATTTGAAAGCTCTAATTTTTTAACCTTAAGTCATTTTTCAACAAAAAAATTTGCAATAAAATATTTTGTGTAAACCCCAACTATCATAACCATTGTATTACGATGATCAAAATCTACTCTCTCTACAGCACACAAATTTACGATTAGCTATAAGAAAGGATATGGTTAGAGTTAGAAATTAGAAAATAACTTCATATTAAATGTTTCTTTTAATTAAGAGTAATAAATATGGGGTAAAAAATTGCCTAAATCATGAAGCAATTTGATTTTTTTTTTTTTTTTTTTTTTCTTTTTTTGACCATTGTAAATATAAATAATTTTAAATATTAACTACGGTTTTATTGATTATTCAGTCTTTTAATTATTCTCTTATTTTTTTGTTATTGTTCCTGTAGGATACAAGACACAGTTTCAATGGTTTGAATATCTTAAACAAACCAGTTCAGTTGCTGCACCTGTGAAATTGTTTGATAAAGTAAGTTTGAAATAGTTTTGTTAAATCTAAATCACACCTCTTTATTCATATTAAGGTTGGTGCAAAAATGTTTTTTGACATTCAACTTCAAAAGATAACTCCTTTCATAATAAAGTTTATTAATCAAAATAAGAACCATTAGAATCAACACATTTTTGCCAGCCAGAAACAAGTTTATTTTTTATCCCATTAGCATAGAAATCCAGAGTTCTGGAAGCGATGAAGTCATTGAAGGCCGATTCGCTATCATCTCGACTTTTGAAGCATTTTTCATACAGGAAGTTGTTGAGATGCTTGAAAAAGTGATAATTGGTGGGTGATAAATCAGATATAAGTGATAATTGGTGGGTCAGAAATCAGATATAAAAGTAACATGTGAGAAAACAATATTGTTTTTGCACCAACCGTATTATAAATAGTCAGTTTCTGTTGATTTTCATTTTTGTTTAATTACTAGGGCTAGGACAACAGCATATTTTGTTCATTGTTTTGACTCTCGAGTATGTATCCGTTGATCTTATATATATAAAGTGATATGGTTCTTGGTTGATTAACTGTATCTAACTGTATCTGATATAAATTCGAGAGTCAAAACAATGAAAAGAATATTCTGTTGTCATAGCCCTATTAATTACACATTGTTTTAATACTGATATTAACAAGTATTAAATGGGATGTATGTATCATATATATATATATATATATATATATATATATATATATATACTAGTAGGCTTCCCGGCAGTGCCCATTCATAAAATTGACAAACAGATAAAAATCCGATGACCCTCACGTACCAATTTTTCAGTTTTGACCCCATAGCAGCCCTTTTTTCCAGATGAAAACTGATTAAAAGTTTTCCACATGTCTGAATATTCTATATATCAAATTTCAATTCTGGAGATCAAAAATTTGTTGGGTATATAGGTTGAGAAGTGTTCTTGAACACATTTTCACTTTTATTGTAGATATAATATTAGCAATACACGTTAAAAAATTTAAATTAAAATATTTAAATAATGGCATTCATAGAAAGAGCTTGATGAGCTAAAAAAAAATCTTTTTAAATTTTTCAAATTCGATTAAAATTAAACACGTTATGACTATTTTTTTGCCTTGCACATTTGGATATTTTTCCCATGTATTTCGTCAGATTTTTTTCACTACTTTTACAGTACAAATGCTATATTTTTATTAAAATACAAAATTAAGCAATGAAATTTGCCATATAAGTGTATTTTTGTACAAGAGTCGGAATATGCTACTGAAAATCTTTGGTTTCCAAATAATCTGCAGTAAATGTGCATAAATATGCTGCAATTCCTTAAAAATACCATGTATCCATAAACAGAAAAGAAGTTGGAGAACTCAAAGTTAAATTGTAATGTGTTTTATGTACAAAAAACTTAAATCTAAACATAGGACTGTTTAAAAATGAATATATTGCAATATTTCTTTAGTATTATTGTAAATTAACACCTTCTGTTGAACCCTCCATTCTTCTGACCACCCCTCCAAAATGTGATTCTACCTTTTTAGGCAATTATGTGTGAAATGCCCTGAAAAACTTTACCGAAAGATAAATAAAAATTATTTTGGATTTCATGTAAAATAATTCCCCATTTCAGGTCGTTTTAGGGCAGTAACCAGTTTTGTTTTTTTTCTATGGGAAATAAATCCTGTATGTTTTTGTTTTTTTTGTTTGTTTTTTTAAGACGATTGTGTGGTTTTAAGAGGGTTTTTATGCAAGACTTTGGATTAATTGTAGGTCTAAGGGAAATTATGTGTGAACATCCTGAAGACTTGATAGAAACAAAAACAATTTTAGAATTTTAGAGTGGTGGGTTAGTTTCACATAAATTTAATGTAAAATAATTCACCATTTCCAGGCTATTTTAGCATTTTAAGACAGTTAACCAATTTATTTTTATGGGAATCGTGCATTTTTCTTGAAGAAAGGATCTGTTTTTTTTTTTTTGTTTTGTTTTTTTAGACGGTTGTATGTGACTTAGACTTTTGTTGGCTGGTGGACTTGCAACTCGAACTTAGTGTTATTGTTAGGATTAAAGAATGTTTTAGGAGGAGGTTTGCCACTCATGGGGTTAGAGATAAGGTTAAGAGAGCTTCTTTTTTTTCACTCCTATTTACTGTTAGTGGTTCATAATTAATGGATTTTGAAAATGTTATGGCAAAAACAGGTTTGTTTTACAATCCACAGAGATTCAAAAAACAAAATATATAAACAAATATATAACAAATGTTACCAAAGGCAAGATAAGTCACTTTTCTACTTAGCTAATACTAAATCTCACAAATAGTGTTGAATGTTTCCTGAGAATAAGAAAAATGGCAAGTCTTGATAATTACTTAAAAATGAATAGCAAAACAAAATACTGTTAGCAACCTACCTAAAAAAATATCATGGTAACATTTGTTGGATTGGTTGCTAACAGTATTTTGTTTTATTTTTAATTTAAAGTCATTTTTGAGACTTCAAATATTTAGGTATTAAATCACTGCCATTTTTCTTGTTTTCGGGTAACACTCAACACTGCTTTTTTGAACAGAATAAACGTTTTAAAGTGAGTAAAAATACTAAAATAATTTCTAGCTCAGTAGAGTAACTTAATCTTGCCTTTCGTGACATTTATTTGTTATATATTTGTTTTTCTGAATCTCTGTGGACTGTAAAACAAACCTGTTTTGGATCTGTATTACAATCCAGAGGTACAAAAAAAGTTGTCAAAAACAAATATATAACATGTTAATCAAAAACAAGATAAAAGTAATATTGAGCGCTACCCGAGATTAAGAAAATATGGCCACAATTTTTCTTTACATTTTGAATGTCTCGATAATCACTTCAATATAAGAAAATAAAACAAAATGGTGGTATGTATCCACTTGCTAAATGTCACAGTGAAAATTTATCACCATTTTGTTTTATTTCTTATTTTGAAATCTTTGAGACTTGTTCTTTGGTAGCACTCAATATTTCTTATTTTTCGAACCAAATAAACATTTTACATTAAATAAAAACACTAAAAAATTATCCAGTTAGGTAGAAAAGTAACTTATCTTGCCTTTGATAACATTTATTTGTTATATATTTATGACAGAATTTTCACACTTCTATGGATTGTAATACAACCCCAAAAACTTACCAAGATATGTAGAGTAATTTACTTTGCCTTTAATAACATTAGTTGCATTTTTTTTTTTTTTTTTTTTACTGTTTTTGTCTTAACTGCAAAATGCTGTTTCTATTTCAAATAAATACCTTACGCAAAGGTTTATATATATATAGTGTGTGTGTTCAACAAGTAAATAACTCTGCAAATGTTATATTTAGTTTTAATTTAATAAAAAGCAGTTTTACAATTTCAAATTACAAAATTTTGAAGAAAATTCCTTCAATTTGTTGGTTTGTATCTCGCTTAATAAGTCAGATAAGTAAAAAATAACAACAAAATAAAAAAGCTTCCTAATTGTAGTTTGATGTGTTTTCTAACTGCTTACAAAATTTCAAGAATGTTGATATAGATTTTGCTACTTATTTTTTTTTTTTAAGCCTCGTTCACTGTGCACTCATGGGGGACTATGCATGCTTCACTTGTTTTCTTGTCTTTTCAACCATATAATTTTTTTTTTTTTTTAAATTTGACCGAAAATGTGAGAAATTGTAATGCCGGATTGGTTGGGATTGTTGTTATATTCTGAAAACCAAATAGCTCTAAACTAATGTTATTTCAATAACGAAATTGCTCTAATTAAACATGTAAGAACATTTTTATAGTCATTCATTTTTTTTTTTTTTTTTTTTTTCTTAATTCGTTCTTCAATAAAAAATTAAAGAATATGCGTTTTTTTACAACAGTGCTAGCACTAATACTACTCCTGCTAATACTTTCATTTTTTCCAAACTCAATAAATAGAAACCTTGTTTTTTTTGGGGGTAGGTCCTTTTAAATTGTTATCGATTACTATGGTCTTACACAACACACAAATATACTTTTCCATTTATTCAACACCATGTATATGTAGGTGTTATATCGGCAGCATTCATTTCTTTAAGCATATTTCATTAATATAGACAATTTCTGTCTACATAGTTGAATTCTGATCCTTTTTAGTTTCCTAATTTAAAATAGTAAAAAGATTGATTTACTTACTAGTGAGTGTCTGAAGAAACTTTTTATCAAAATGTTTGATACTTGTCATATTTAAGTCTTATTTTTAACATGACAAAAAAAGAAATGGTTAGAAATATTTTGGACATCTGAAACTATTAAAATTAACAACTCTTCTGATTGGTTCCTAAATTTCATGGCATGGTACGAGCCTTTACAAATTAGGAGGAGAAGGTTTTTACAAAACTTTATTGAAAACGCTATTTTATGACATTCACATTTTCATCACTTTATTTGCTTCAAACTCTTAAAATATATAATGTACATTCGTATTTATTAATTCATTTCCAAACAAAACAGTTGTATTTTGAGGACTTTAAATGCTTTGGTTTTTAAAATATGGCTACCTTGAACTACCTTGAAATCTGTGATTATCCAAAGCATTTTATTGTGCGTTGAAAAGAAAAAGGTTCTCTTTTTTTTTTTTCTCCTCAGGTTTTTAAACTTAAATATTCCATTTTTGTGACTTAAAGATATTTTAATATCTTTTAAAAAATGTTTTATTAAAAGGAAAAAGAAAAATGACGTCTTTTATTCATAAATTTCCCCATTACACTTTTGTTGGCAAAGTAAACATAGTCAATAATAATAATAACTCGACAACCTATGACTCATTGGGCCAGTATTTGTTAATACTTTATTAAGCAACGTTCAGTCTGGTCAGTACCAGACGGGTGACCGATTTGGGAATTCCAGGTGCTGTATATCAGAATGTCGACACCTCCTTGCAAAAACCTAACATTGTCATCTCCTCTTACGGGGATATACATGCAACTGGGGACCACTTGTGAATTTTATACTCCCATGGAGCTTCCTCCTTTGGAAGAAGTCGGTTAAACCCGCATAGGGTTAATGCCATTTCCATTTATTCAACACCATGTATATATGTATATGTAGGTGTTATATATATATATCGGCAGCATTCATTTCTTTAAGCATATTTCATTAATATAGACAATTTCTGTCTACATAGTTGAATTCTGATCCTTTTTCGTTTCCTAACGAGTTTTCTCGTTTCGGGCAAGAACTGGCAAATGTAACATTTGTAATTGCTTTTTACCGGAGTATGTAGACAAAAATGGTATTTATTGAAATATATTTCATAAGATTAATAGAGATTGATGAATGTACATTCCAATGTGGCACATTGTTCATTTGGGAACAGTGATTTTGAAAGAAAAATATTAACAAAAAGAAGTTATTATAACATGAGTAGATTGGTTGATTTTCACTATTTTGTTTGATTAGCATTACTAACTTGGAAAGTGACGGTGTATGTTACTGTTGTTACTACTAAACCAGACTTGGTAGACAATTGTCTTGGCAGGGACACTGATCCCTATCATCTTAATAGATTGGCATCCAGAGAGTAATCCAGCTCATAAAATGATCTTTACTTTAAATAAAGAAATAACTTTTGAAAAAGGTTGGATAAGATTTTTTTTATTTGGAGATTGTATGGATTAGAAGTGATCAAACACCTGGGATGGATGTTTTAGGAAAATACAGCCTTTTTAAGGCAAATGATAATGGTATTCTATTTCAGTTAAGCACTGAATACAAACTTACAGCGTTTAATACTTTTTGCCAACAAAAATTAATTCGTAAGGTGACATGAGTACATCCCAGATCAAAACACAGGACTATTTTAGATTGTCATAAAGCACGATCTTCAGATATGTGTACAGTAAAAGTTATAAGAAGTGCAGATTGTGACACTAGTCACAAACTTTTTCATACAAAACTTAAGATGTGTATTAGAAAAAAAACATCAAAAACCAATGATTCAAAGTAAAGAAATATTTTGAGGACCTTATTTGATAATATCACATTTGACTGAATCTAGAAGCAGTTCGTCACAAGTATATACCAAACAAGCTGAAGCTCTTTAAATTTTATAATCTTTTGGAAGAGAAAAACAAGGCTAACAAAAAATTTCTGTGTTTAAATGGACCAGCTAAAGAAATTGCAGAAAAATCTTTCAAAAAAAGTGAAATTAAAACTGCAATATGAGATATGTCAAAGGAAGAACAGGTAGCGTACCAAAATGTCAGCAGAAATCCAAACAGCTTATATATAATCACAAAGATTTGAAAACTATGTATAACAAAATCGGACAAGCTTTTGGTCCACAGTCTCCAACAATGATACTCTTGAAATCTGAAGATGATTCTATCCTTTTTGATGATGCTGAGGTCATCATGGATAGAACATTTTAGGGATTTATTTGATAATCCAGCTGAAATAAATGAACTGGTCATTGATAGTCTCCCTCAAAATAAGATCATCAATCCCAGACAAAAAGCACCATTAAAAAAAATAACATGGGTAAAATACCAGGGCTTGATGAGTTGTTGCTTGGATGGTGAAAACCTTGCCAATGATTTGATGTAATAGATTTATCCCTTTATCATCTTTAGAGAGTTAACATTGTTTTGGATTTGGGGTACTTCTGCAGTTTAAATCCAGTTTTTCTGTTAGTCTCGCTCGGCAATGCCTGGTGAACAACAAAAACCGCTGGATTATACCAAGTGAGTAAAAAGAGACGCAAGCGAGCACATGGTGAAAAATTGCAAGAAAAAGAAAGGGCAGAGTATCATTGCATTTCAAGTAATACGTCTTTAATCTTGTGACAAGGAAGGAAAAGGAACAATTCTTGGCTAAAATTTATTTGTGAGTCTCTGGAATCGATCCTTGCATTTTGACAGGAAAACCGGCTGCTGGCAACAGAGAGAAGGTGCAAAAAATGTTGTCAAAAGTGTATCTTAAAACAGCGAAACGTAATCAACGGTTTCAGTTGGAGGTGCAGTAATGGCCAGAGGTCCTATCTTCGGCTACCTATAATTATAAGATTAATATATTTGTGTGCATACGAAAGGGCTGACTTAATGATTGTAAGAAGAGGTAAAGAAACCACTCTATCTAATTGTTTAGATTACAATCGTTTTAATGTCTTTTTAGGATATTGAATACAAGATGGAAAAATAGCAAATTCACACAATTTTCTTATTTCAGTTCAAGCTAGGTGAAATGCTGCTCGCAATACCAACTAAGCATTTGTCCCAGTAACCACTACTAAATACATAGCACAATGGTGGATTAAGAAATTTAGTGGCAGCAACAGGAGTCTTGAAAATGATG
Source organism: Euprymna scolopes (assembly GCF_053919585.1). Taxonomy (NCBI): domain Eukaryota; kingdom Metazoa; phylum Mollusca; class Cephalopoda; order Sepiida; family Sepiolidae; genus Euprymna; species Euprymna scolopes. The sequence continues at coordinate 31,726,994 of NC_136515.1, forward strand.
AGCGTAGTGGTCGGCTATCAGATGTTGATAACAATCAAGAGCCTTAGTGGAAGCCAATCTACACAACTGTTCAAGAACTTGCTTCTGAATTAGACGTAACATATACAACGATTTGAGAGAGATTGGAAAAATAAAAAATCTTGATAAACGGGTGCATCATGAATTGAACAACAACCAAAAGAAACACTATTATGAAATGTTATCTACCTTTTTTATGCAACAAGAACAACCCGTTTCTTGGCTGGGTTGTGATTTGCGATGACAAACGAGTTCTTAACAACAATCGGCGATGCTCGGCTCAGTGTTTAGATACTAACAAAACTCCACGACACTTTCCGAAGCCAGAGTTGCACCAAAAGAAACTTATGCTGCCTGTTTGGTGGTCTGCAGCTGATCTCCTCCATTACAGTTTTTTGAATGCAGGTGAAACTATTGCGGTGATGAAATACTGTCAACAAATGGCTGAAATGCATATAAAATTCGACAACACACCAGCATTAGTCAACAGAAAAGATCTAATTCTCCTCCACAATAATGCCTGACCACACATTGCTAAATCAACCCTACAGAAGTTGAACGAATCAGGCTACAAAACTCAGCCTCATTCGTCATACCTCTCATTTACCGACTACCATTTTTTTCAAGCATCTCGACAACTTTCTCAGTTAGAAATGCTTAAAAAAAACCCAAGCGATATCAAAAATGCTTTCAGCAACTTGATCGCCACCATAACACAAAATTTTTACGTTGCTGGCATAAATACACTTGTTTTGGGTTGGCAAAAGTGTGTTGATTTTGATGGTGCTTATTTCGATCAATAAATTTTTGTTTGAGCCAAGATATGTTCATCTAAATTTAAAAGTTAAAAACAGCAAGAACTTTTTGTCAACCTGATATTTTCAAGTTTGTCTGTTTACCATTATCATTTACTCATAGCGGTTTAACTATTAAGGAAGGCTTGGCCGTCTGTTTCTGGTTATTCTCGTCATCTGCTTCATGGTAATCATGGGGCGTAAATGCAGAAGTACCTATTATTTTTCTCTCAAATAAACTTTTTTCTAAATGTTGTAAAATGTACTACAAAAAACATTTTTTCCTTGGATATTGTTTCAGGAAATTCCAAAACACAATTTTAAATCTGGAATGAAACTGGAAGCTGTTGATTTGATGGAACCCAGGTAATTTGCTTTCTTTTAAAGTATGTCTATATTTATCTTTTTGTAGATTAAGTAAAGGGGATAAAATTGAATATCTACTAATATTATGACTGACTATTATCTTTATATGCCGTGCATGTAACCATATCTTATTCTTATATTTTTTAATTTGTCCATAATGAAACGACTGAAAAAGGTCTTTTTAACAAAATGATGTTATCGGTTTGTAATGTTAGTCAATGTTTTATCAAATAGATTGAATATCATTTAGAACATTGAAGATTTTATCCCATTCCAGAACTTGAGATGTGCATTGATAATTTAGATTATTTAAACTACTATTCTCATCTTGATTGAATATAAATATTCACAATGTCGAAATATGTAGGAGCCTAGAATCAAACCTATGTATCATTATTTCATTTTCTTCAGTCAGATACATCTTTTAAACATGCAAATTAAATGAAAACTATTTTCTGGATTAAATAAAGGATTCAGTTTGATGTTTAAAAAAAAAATTTCTGGAGTTGAAAGAGGAGATTATATTGGTCAAAATGTTTAAATAACAAAGTTGAGAATAGTAATCCGAATAATGTAATGTAAATGATATCAATGTCATTTTTTGTTAAATACAGGCTATTTTAAATGCTTTTGCTTTCAACAGGTTGATTTGTGTTGGTACAGTAGCCAGAGTTGTTGGTCGGCTTTTACGAATTCACTTTGATGGTTGGGAGGATGAGTATGATCAATGGGTGGATTGTGAATCTCCTGATCTCTACCCCGTTGGATGGTGTGAAATTGTCTCTTACCCAATTGAAGGACCCAGAATCAAGGGTAATTATCTATACAACAGTAATTTCAGCCTATTTTGCTTGAGAATTGCACTTTCAGATGTAAATCTGTGAAAGATATTTTGAATAAAAAAATTCCATATTTAGTGAATAAGCTTAATTTTTCTTGTTATGCCTATCAATAGGTTGCATCCTACAAACTCAAATTCCAAATAGCCATTGCCATTTGTGGAAAGTGGCGCCATATTCTTCAGAACAATAAAATTCCTTACAGAAATTGATTAAATAAGGTTGGATTTAATTGCAAAGGGCAGCCATTTAAAAAACAGTAGTGGACATAACTATATATTCGTCCACACATTATTTATTTAGAACAAAAAATTTTGGAAGTGAAATACTGCATAGTTTAAATTAAAAAAGCAATAAATTGTATACTACATTTTAATTCCAACCTATAGGTCTGACATCCTGGGGTTATTGTTAACTTGAGGAAAAGGAGGATTTCTTTAAGAAATATTCAATCCTATAACTTAACAAGTGTAATTAAATTTTTAAAAAGTCTGTAAACATTACATTGAAATTTCAAATAAATAACATAGAAAAAATTATTACATTGTTTACTTAGGAAAATACATTGTTTACTGAAAACTTAAATGCAATTTTAAAAAAATAATGTTTCTTTTGTCTTCTGTTTTATTTGGATTATTGGGATCACAACTATTCTCATCTTGGTTCCTATATTCACAACCTTTTGCTCAATGAAACCTCCAACCTTTTTCAAGTACATCTTTTGTGAACTCTGCAGCCTTGTAGCATAACATAGAAGTTAGCTATGACATCATCCAAAACATTATAAATAGAAAAATCAAGATGAGAAGTACAAATAGTCATTGAAAAGATTCCAAGGTTTGTTTTTTATTGTTTTAACTTTAAAAAGTAAATAAAAAAAAAACATTGAAGTGTTGAAATTTTAGTGTTAACCTGCCAAATAGTTTTGTGCACAAAAAAAAAAAATCAATCATTCTTTTTCTCCCACTGACACAAATTTTTGTACAAACAAAAATTTGTCATTCTTTTTTCCACTGATACGCGAAGTAACCGCACGTACAAAATGACTCCAAGTAGGCAAAAAATCTTCTCGCCAATCAAAAAAATAGTTTTTTTTTATATGCTCAAATTCAACATATGCAAATTAAGACACAGTCGAATTTGAGCATATGTCGCCTTTTCGTTTCCTATCGGTCGGGTTTTGAGTTTTAGCGTTGCACGCGCCACCATTGGCTGCTTATTTCCATGACTTGTCATATTCCTCTTTGATCTCATGATCACATAGGCTGCATCCCAAGAGTGGTCATCTTTGTCGGATGCTTCTTTGCAATTGTGGGGCCTCCTTAGAACTGTGGGCTTCATCAGGGGCGCATGCGTGTTCTGCTCCTACCTCATGACCATCTTCTGAGTGTTTCGTAATCAAGTATCAGACTTTCCGACCTGCTCTCCGAAGATACTGTGCTGTTGGGAATCTTCTGTGCATGGTATCAGGGCACAGGTCCTCCATGTGTTGGGGCATCCCATTGACCGAGACAGACTGTGGACTGATCATCTGTTATCCGACCCTGGCCAAATCTCGTTGTACAACAACTCTCTGGTGCCTTCACCCACACATAGTCTCCAATTTGGTGCAATATGGACTATGCTTGGGGCTTACTACTGGTAGCATAGCATCAATTCCTTTCACCCAAATCTTGTACCAGTATATGGCATTGGCTGGTGAGGTTAAAGATGATTCGTAGTCTTTTGGAGTCACATTGTATCAGTAGACTACCTGTATGGAGCAGCCATGATTCGTTTCATAGTGCGATGGCATCACTCTGCTATACCGTTCCTGGCCAGGGCATATGCACAGCGAAATCTTAAATTCATGCGCCATTCATTTACAAACGTCCTGAATTCTTTACTGCTGAAAGCTGGGTCATCATCTGTCAGTAGTTTGTGAAGTAGGTTACATTCAAAAAAGACCACTTCCAGTTGGCAAATTATAGTTGCCGAGTCTTGCCATGCTCATTGCCTCCATACTGAAAACTGCGATGGCCCACAATCCATGATAGTTAAGAAATGGTAAGCACCATAGTGGAATGTCCATTCCCAATCATTGCTCACCTCCAGCTTTCCTTTCTCCCAGTGAACTAGTGCTGGATCTATAGATTGGCATGCCACGCATGTTCGTATTGCCAATCTGACTTTTGTTTTTGTTGTAATAGGGCAAATTCTCCAGGCGAAGGTCCTTGATATGACCTTAAACTATATCCGATGGTGAGGCCCCAGCTTGTGGGCTTTGGGGAGTGTGGAGCCACCCTTTAATTGCCATTGCTCCCAGGTCCACTCTGACCCGGACTGGTAGTACCTGTTAGGGTCCCAACTATGGGTTAAATAGAAACCGACTTAAAAAAAAACAATATATACTCTATTAAAAAATTGTTCTTCAAAATCACTAGATTCAGCATTAAATAACCTGAAAAGGGTAGATATGCTGTAAAACAAAAACAACCAACCATCTCCAGGCGAAATAAGTGGTGCGTTGCACTCCTGGATGTCCACTATTTCTGTGAATGAAATGATAACAGCCGGAATAGCTTGAAGTATTGAAATTTAAGTTTTAACCTGCTGAATACCATTTCATACACAAAAAAAATCTGTAGTTCTGTTACTCCCACTGACACATGAGCTAACCATCCAAACAACAATCTGTCTTCTTTTTTCCACTGACATGCAAAGTAACCGCACGTACAAATTGGCTCTGAGTGAACAAAAAATCTTCTCGCGAACCAAAGAAATACCGGCTTTTTATATGCTCAAATTTATACATATGCAAATTAAGACGCGGATAAATTTGAGCACATGGCCCTGTTTTCATTTCCTATCGGTCGGGTTTCGAATTTGAGCGTCGCACACATCACCCTTGCAGCTTGTTTCCATGACTGCTATCACACATTGCAATCAAAATAACTAAAAAAAAAAGGCAAAAACTCCCTCTCAAAAATAGAAACTAAACCAAAATTGAGCCTTCATTAATCCTAACAGGCCTTTGTTTAATGTTTATATAAGCAAAATCAAATAAAAAAAATTGTACTAGTGCACTTATTGATCCGTGCTGAAATAATGTTATTTAAAAAGCTATTCTTAACATGGGGAGGGTGTACCTATTCTATACTTTAACCTTACAATTGAATATCACATATCATAAAACTTTAATTAAACTTGGAAATACGATTTAAAAAATAGCGTGAATCAGTAAGTGCACTAGCAGCAAAAAAATAAATTAATAAAATTTGTGTCATAAAGTTTCAGGAATTATTAGCATCCAATTTTTTTTTTTATAGATCTAGTAAGAAGAATGTGTGTTTCAAGCTAATGATAAAATGAGGTGAATACCGATTAATTAAAGAGAATTTTCATGCTTGCTTCTTTTTTTGCCTCCACTATCAACTTGAATAAAAATATTGTGTCCATTTCATTTAAAAAAAGATGATGTTGAAATTAAACAGTTTTCTCATTAGTTACTATCAAAAGGGCCAATATTAAAGCAGCATATCCCTTTCATGGATTAATATTGGTCAAAAGCAAAGGGGAATAAACCTTGCTATTGGAGATTTCAAATTCTGAATTGCTCAGACCTAATATTCCTTACTTGAATTAAAAGCTTTCTATACAGTCAGATATTATGTATAAACAAGTTTTATTTTTTTTATTAGAATATTTGCAATTTTTTTAGAAGATATTAGTAATTCTTGGTAAATGAGTGATTATAAAATCAGTAAAAATCAATTTTCTTTGTTAAAACTAAATTTCTACGTCATTTACTAACTTGTTTAATTCAATGGCAAAATAGTAAAATGGACAAACATTCATTTTTTTTATTTTTTTTATCAGTTTCGGTACAATCTTTTATTTGATTAAATGTATATTGAATAATCTATCTCTAGTGTTGCAAGAAACTGATGTTTACAACAGAATTTGAGTGATAAATGTATAAAGGTTGTTGTACTTGAAAAAACAATCACTGGTATTTGATATGTTGAGAACTGTTAAAAGTTGGAGCACAAGTCATAATCTCTTTTTATTATAACTTTCAGAATCTCCATCTGTGATGCTGCCCTCCTCTATGGCTAATCGGAAAAGAAGAGGTAAAGCACAAGTTTACAAAGGTCCTCGCAAAAGTAAGTGTCTTTTCATTTAATCTTTGACAAAAGAACTCAAGATTCTTTTTAAGTAATATACATTCAAATGTGTTCATATTAATGAGCTATCTCCCTTCCTCGTCTTTCTTTCCTGTCTATATTCTCCTATTCTTCACCTTTCACTCTTTTGTTTTTTTCTCAGATATTGCATTTATTTGTTTGTTTACAGAAAGGAAGCCTAAATTATCCACCCGTCTCCCAATTCACAATGGGTCCAATAAAAATAGTGGTAGTAAATCATTATTGTCCACTTGTCCACCTCATGTACAAATGTCACCTGAGGCAGTGGCTGCTACTTTACCACCATTACTGGACAACAGCAATACAGATTCTTCCTTGGAGGCTTCTGACCTCAAAACTACATCTGGTAATTTGTTTTAAAGCATTCAAACCATTTAAACTTATATTTTGAGAATATTTTCATTCTAATCTGTTTGGAAAATAGTCATAAAATTCTCAACAAAATGTAATTTTTTGGCAACAATTATTTGTTTAGAGAATTTTTGGTAATAATTATTTGATTAGAGAAAAAGAAAAGATAAAAATCAAAAAGAGAGATAGCTTGAAGTATTTCCTTTTTTAATTAATTTTGAATTTTTTGTAAGGAATAAGGCTCAAATAATCCAAAAGCAAAATATTATTTCACCATTTTTATTTATTTTGTAAATTGTAACATGTAGTTATCATATTTTCCAATTTATTTATATCAGTATTCCCTCTTCCTCCTTGCCAACTTATTTTTTCTAATATTTGTGTGTACAATTAAAATTAGTAATTTTAATGTTATTTTTTTCTAAAACATAGCTTTAAGTAAATGTAAGTTTAGGGTGTAATGAAATTCTACCAAAACCAATAAGCCATTAAGAAACTACTGATCAATTTGTATGATATTTTGTTTTTAAACCTCTGTTTTAGTAAAATCTGATGAAATTGGCCAAGAAGCTGAGAGCAGCTTACACTCTGACACACCTCCTCCACTGAGTCCACATGCGCCAACCCCTTTGTCAGAGACTCTTTCACCATCTCCATACATAATGGGGCCTAAAATTGAAGTAAACCCATCCAGCAGTGCAAAATGCCCAGGTGTACTAAATGGGGCTAGTAGCACTGACACAGGATTAACTGGTTTCTTAACAATCAAATCAGAACCCAGTCCTGCTCTCCAAACTGCCAAAGACACCAGCACCAATTCCAAAAATGTTGCCATTACTGCACCAAGTACAGTGGCTGGTCTCCTGACACTGGCATCCCAATCACCTGATCTTGCCCTTGGTGGTCAGCTCCAAACAGTCATCACTCCCAGCAGCACTTCCATTACAACATCAACAGCTGCTGCAGCAGCAGCTGCTGCCAGTTCCCACATTCCTTGCATCATTATGCAAGATCAAGAAAAGGATACTTTGTCATTGACCACTAAACAACAGACAATCATTCCAGAGATGTGGACAGTCAATGATGTCTGCCAATTCTTACGTATCAACGCTTGTGAATCACACTGCGACATCTTCAGTAAAAAGGTGAGTTGATTTTTTTTTTTTGGGGGGGGGGTATATTACTCTTTTTTTAATCTCCAGAAATATGTGTTGTAAGGGTTTCCAAAGCAAACTATTAAATAGGTACATTGACTTGAAATACAACTGGATCTATTATGTTACTCTCGCGGATGTGAGATCTCCACTCTTTTACAGCTGTTTTATTTTTTTATATATAATAATCCATTAGCAGGACCTGTGGAAATTCCACAGGGGACTGATTCATATGTAATATATTGATGTTGGCATTCTGTAGATGTTCAGCATAAATGGAGATGCTCTGATATTATTGTAGATTTTTTGTTAAAACTACAAAAGTAGCTATCAGGGACGCCCGGCATAGCCAGGTCGTAAAATACACTTAAATATGATATTTTAATTCTTGCAGATTTCGTGTATATCATTAGGTTCATCAGCTTGAATCAAAACCGAATCCTAAACTTTTAGTTCCTTAAGCTATAACTGAAACCAAAACTTATGAAGAATTCTTGATAAAATTATTTTTAAAAAATGGATTATTGGAGTGCCATTAAGCTATAATCAAAACTGAAACCAAAAAAAAATTAAATGACTTAAGTGCCATCAGCTATAATCGAAACCAAAACTTCTGAAAAATTATTGGTAAAATTATTTATTACAAGAAATGGAAGTCCATAGCAAACGACCCGGATGTAAGCGTGACACAGAAAATAATACACACACTATCTTCGTAATATGTAGATACCAGATTTTCACATAAATCCACTTTTTTTAATAAGAAATGTCTTGATGTTATCTCTTTCTCTTATGCTTTCTCTTGATTTCTCTTTATTTTTATTTTTCCTCTTCCTGTCTCATCTTACTTCACTCTCTGGAAATGTTAATTTTGACATACTTGACATGAGAAAGAGTGGAGAGGAGGTTGTTTCATCAAATAATTACTTCCTGTCTCTACCTCCCCCTCTCATCTATTCCTGAGGTCTTTTTCTGATGAAATGAAGTTAAAACATATTAGTCGATACTCATATGAAAAAAGATATTGTAGCTTATCCTCCTTCTTGTTTTTTAGGTGATAGTGTAAATACCCTGAATAACAAAGAAAAAAATTAATTTCAAGTTTTGTTTTTTTTAGATGAGGGCTGATTGTTTATATTATTTGTGTTGATCAGACTATTGTTCTCATCCTGAGTGTTATTTGTGCAAAATTTCTGTCGGATTGTCCTTAGACTTTCATCAGACATGTCGGTTGTTGTTTGGAAAAGAAAGGAGAAAAGTTACTAGCTCTGTAGATATTTTCGTATTTCTGTGAATCAGTCTCCATTTTTTGGTCATTGTTCAAATCTGTAAGAAAAAAAATTGGTTGACAAAGGGAAGGCAATTCTAATTGCCAAAATTTTAAGGGTCTACAATATTTACTTTTTCTACAATTAGAGGTTCCCAAATGTTACTAAATTCCTGGCTTGGTCTGCTTAGTAATTTTTTTTTTTTTTTTTTTTTTTTTAAGCATATGCATCCCTGTCAATTATTTTGACCTAGTTCTTTAAAGGGAAATGTGTTCCTTTTTCTTTCCATATGTGATCAGCTAGTCATGACTTTTTTTTTACCTCTGCCCATGTCACGGCTTTACGGTGTTCTTCTAGTCTTACCTTTAGGGGACAACCAATCTCACCTTTGAATAGTTTTCCACATTTGCAGAAAATCTCATGTACGCAGTTTTTTGTCATGAGACTTTCTGTCGGACAGGCCCTTTATGTGTGGTGTGCACACTGGCAAGTTTTCGGATATTGTCCTTTAGTGTTTGCTTGAGGTTTTCCGGGGCTCTCTGGATAGTCATTTTGATGGAGGGTTATTCTTAGGTCCAACTCCTCCTGGTATGTGTTCTTGTCGCTACATATTGTTCTGGCATGGTGTTGTAAACCCCCAGATGATTCCTTTTTTTACATGGTGTGAGTTGAAATTCAGGCATTGTCCCATGGAAGTGGGGTTTTGATATCTCAACCAATTTTTTTTCTCACAGATTCAAAACAATGACTAAAAAATAGAGACTGACTCATAGAAATACAAAAATATCTACAGAGTCAGTAACGTTTCTCCTTTCTTTTCCAAACAACCAATGAAGGTCGAAGCACATTCCGACCGAAATGTTGCACTAATAACACTCAAGATGAAAAAAAAATAGTCCAATCAATACAAGTAATATAAAAAAAAATTACTTTGAAATTTAGATTGAAGGATTAGTTTTGCATATGAATTTAACATAAAATGATCCCAAATTTCCATGCCATTATAGCATTTTAGGGCAGTTAACCATTTTGTTTTACTATGGGAGATAAATTCTGCGCTTTTTTCTTTGGGGGGAGGGCATTTGGACTTAGATAGGTAATGGTATTTTGTGGGGGAGGGGGTGCCATTTGGACTTAGATAGGTAATGGTATTTTGCGACCTTGAGGGTGGATATTTTTCACTAAGATCTAGAGTTAGTGATACAATAACTATTTTTTTAACTAACATAACATCTAAATAAGTATCTTTTACAACACACATAATTTATCTCCTACGGCAAAACCTTTTGGTTAACTGCCTTAAAAGGGTTAGACTAGTCCGGAAATGTAATCAATCTGTATTTTGGGAAATTCATCTTAATTTCAAATTTTTGCCATTGGCCACACACATGTCTGTACTCTCCAGCTATGAGTTAACTAGAAATGAGTTTTCAATACATTGCTTATATTATGCATTGTTTCAGCATTTAATATGCTAATTTACATACTGTAAAACTATGGATACATTTTGATTTAGATCAAAAATTTGCCTCCTGTACAAATGTTAAGAGTTGGAAAAAATTTACTTTTATGTTCTAAAAAATATTTACAAATAAACATTCAACATATTGATATTGAAAAAGTACAATGTAATCTATTTTTATCTTTAATAATCAACCAACAAACAATTGTATTTCACTTAAAAATAAGTAAAATTAGTTTGTATATTCAAAGATGTAAATCCTGTGGGGTTTGGCTTCATAAAATGTTTCAATTTGTCTAGATCCGCAACAATGTTGGGGGGTAGAGTTTGGTTTCAAATAAGTTAAAACAACAAATCAATAAAAAAAAGTTCAGATAACATTTAACATAGCTCAAAATGATTTTTCACATATTTTTTCTGTGATCATATATATGGACCCAATATTTGTTTTCAGTTTTCAATAATAAATTTTGAATTCTTTCTAATTCTTTTTTACTCTTTCAGTAGGAAATAAGCATAATTCTCAGCTTACCATTTATACTTTTTCTTTTCCAAAGTTTAATAGTAATAGAAGTATTTTATAAAAAAAAAAAACTAAATATAAATTTATTCACATTATTTTTATTTTGTTTTATGAAGAAAATAATTATATGTAATTTTTTATTTCACATGTAAAATATTTTTTATTTGAATTAAATGAAAAAATTTTAATTAGTTTAAAATACAAATTAAAAAGCAAAACTGTTTCGAACAAAGACAATATCTTCAATGTGCTCCCCCCCCCCCCAAAGCCTCCCCTCCTCTGGTGCTACCAGATCAGGCTGTCTTATTGGCTTCCTGAGATGAAATACACCTACATTGATGTTCTTTTTTGTTTTTCTATTCTCTTTTGTAAAACTTGATTATGTTTTACAAAAACAACAGCCCCCTTCCCCTCCCCCCTTTTTTCCTCCTCTACTTCCCAACCCCATCGGTGGGGCATTAGAATACACCGACTGCCCCCCAGCAGAGGGTAAAAGTCCCTCAACAGGGCCACCTGTTTGCCACAAAATACAGGTGCTTGGATCCACCAGCGAGAAGAGTATATCCCTCCTGTATCCCTGTTGCTGTTGGAGCGAATGGGTTTCCCCCCAGCACCTCCAATATAGAGCTCAGAGGTGGATGGGGAGCACAAGAGATGAAAAATCAATAAATTTCCAATATGGCCTACAACAAGCCTCAAAAAAAAAAAAGAGCCATAATAAAATCACTGACTCCACAAGCTCAGACTCAGAAGCCGAAAACAAAAGCCAAACCTTCCCTACATACATTGCTATAGAAGCAATTGAAGGAGAGCCAATGACTAAAATGTCTCCATTCAAAATAGAAAGTATCCTATCAGACAAAATCAAACCAAAAACATTAATAAAAAAAAATAAAAAAATAAAAAAATAAAAAAAATAAATAAAAAACGGCACATTACTGATAGAAATAACAATCCAGAAACAAGCAATGGAAATCTCAAAATGGAAACACTTTGACGATCGAAAAATCAAAACCTATCCCTATAAAACATTGAATACTAGCAAAGCCGTGATCAGGAGTCCTGAACTATCACTGTGCTCCTTGGAAGAAATCAAAAACCATTTAAAAAAAACAAAACCTCATTGATGTCAAAAGAATTCAAAAAAAAAAAAAAAAAGAACCGGTGAAACCATCAACACAAATACATACATCCTAACATTTGATGCTCACCAAATCCCTAATGATGTAAAAATAGGATAAGAAAAAATAAATACTGAAGTTTACATCCCAAAACCACTCGGGTGTCATAATTTTTTATCTTTTTTTTATTTTTACATGGGAGTTACCATTTATCAAGGCCCAGAGGTCACTCGAGGATAAGGGTTAATGGGTATACATTTGTCATTGTGATTTTAGCGTAGTAAACATTAGTGGGAATCTTATAACTTGGATTACTTAGGGGCACGGTTCAACAAGAACTTGTTCATATTGGACTTGAAAACAATCAGATTGTAGTCTGCTGAAAAGCAGGCAAATGGAATAGTTCCACAGACGAGCAGTTCTAAGAAAGAAGCCCTGTTCATGGAATCTACGTTTAGGTGTAGGCACAGATAAAGAGTGTGGGAAATTGTTGATAGTGGTTCTGGCTAGACGTGTGTTTTTCGTGAAAGTCTGGCGAAGGCGGACCATAGATTGAAGTTCAGTTGAGCACTTGCCATGAAAATAACGATAAAGCAGGGACATGCTCGCTATGTCTCTTCTGTGGGAAAGAGGTTGCAGGGAAGAGAAAAGGGCATCCCCCACTAAGCTACAAAGTCTATTTTGAACTCTGTCTAGACAGGATAAGCTGCTTCTAGCAGCTCCTGCCCAGATATGGCACCAGTACTCCATCATTGGCCAAACCTGGCTTTTCTATAGGTAGAGAATTGCATCAGGAGTGAGATATCTACTGGAGCGGTAGAAGGACCCCACCATTTTTCCAGCGACTTTGGCAATGGATCTAAGAATGTGGTTTGGAAGATCATTGATGTAGATCAGGAAGAGAGTTGAATCCAGGATGGACCCCTAAAGGACTCCAGCATTAATACTGAGAGCTTCTGATTTCTAACCATCAACCACTACTCTTAATAGTTGATAAGACATTTCCAGCTATACCATGACTGGAGATCTTGTGAAGTAGACTTTTTATGCCGTACCTTATACCAAGAGCAATTGATATGTCAGAGCAATTGCCCTTGAGATAGCAATACACATGAAAAAATTGAAATAGCATTGAATATTTCAATATTGGTATGCATAGAAAGAGCTTGATGAGCTAAGAAAGAATCTTTTTAAATTTTTGAAATCTGATTAAAATTAAGGAAGTTATGGCTATTTTTGTACCTCACACGTTTGGATATTTTTCCCTCTTTAAGACCATATGCGTTTCGTCACATTTTTTGCACTACTTTTTCAGTAAAAATGTCATATCTTTGTTAAAACACAAGACTAAGAAATGAAATTTACCATATAAGTGTATTTTTGTACAAGGAATCAGAATATGCAACTGAAAATCTCCCAAAGTTTATGGTTTCCAAATAATCTGCAGTAAATGTGCATAAATATGCAGCAATTCCTTATAAATGCCATGTATCCATAAACAGAAAAGAAGTTGGAGAACTCAAAGTTGAATTGTAATGTGCTTTATGTACAAAAAACTTAAATCTAAACATAAGACCATTTAAAAATGAATATATTGCAATATTTCTTTGGTATTATTGTAGATTAACACCTTCTGTTTAACCCCACTCAACTCCTTCTGACCACCCCTCCAAAATGTGATTCTACCTTTTTAGGAAATTATGTATAAAATGCCATGAAATACTTTAATGAAAGATAAACAAATTATTTTAGAATTGAATGTAAAATAATTTCCTATTACAGGTCATTCTAGCATTTTAGGGCAGTTAACTTTTTTTTTCTATGGGAAAATATGCATGCTTTTTTTTTTTTTAAGATGATTATGTGTAGTTTTAAGAGGGTTTCTATGCAATGAGAATATGAGGAGGGTTGCCATTCGGTCTTTGAATTAATTGTAGGGCTAAGGAAAATTATGTGCGAACATACTGAAAACTTGACAGAGACAAAGCTAACAAAAACAATATTAGAGGGGGAGCGGTTAGTTTCACAAAAATTTAATGTAAAATAATTCATCATTTCCTGGCCATTCTAGCATTTTAGGACAGTTAACCAATTTATTTTTATGTGTATTTTTCTTTAAGGAAGGGTCTATTTTTTGTTTGTTTTAGATGCTTGTATGTGGCTTACAGAGATATTTTGTTGGGGGGGGCGCTTGCCACTCGAACTTAGTGTTATTGTTAGGGTTAAAGAGTGTTTTAGGAGGAGACTTGCCACACATAATTTGTATTAGAGGTAAAGTTAAGAGAGCTTTTTTTCAAAGAGAGCGTTCAAAAATTTGTTGATTTCTATTTTCGAGATTGAAGGTGTTAAATTCCATAGGCCGTTTATACTACGCTGGAGCAGGTTGTAAAATATCTTTCGCTTAATAAGTAGAAAAAAAAATAACAAAATAGAAAGCTTCCTAATTGTAGTTTGATGTGTTTTCTAACTGCTTTTAAAATTTCAAGAATATTGATATAGATTTTGAGGGTTTGTATTACTATACACATAGATTCGAAAAAGTTGTCAAAAAAAACAAATATATAACAAATAAATGTTATCAAAAGCAAGTTACTTTTCTACCTAACTGGATAATTTTTTAGTGTTTTTATTTAATGTAACATGTTTATTCAGCTTGAAAACAGTGTTTACTAATGTTTTGGAAAATTTAAAATGGCGCCCGCCGCCCGACTCTCTTGAAACGGTGAGTTTGGGGAAAAGAGTTAAAAATAAAAAAGTAGACAAAATACTGCTAGAAACTCGCTCAATATGTTACCGTAACATAGGCTGACATATATTCGGTGAGTTTTTAACAGTATTTTGTATAGTTTTTTTTTTTTATTTTTAACTCCTTTTCTCAAACTTACCGTGTCAAAGAGAGTCGGGCCGGGCGCTATTTTTAATTTTCCAATACATCGGTAAACACTGTATGTATTTCGAGCTGAATAAACATGTTACATTGAATAAAAACACAAAAAATATATCCAGTTAGGTAGAAAAGTAACTTATCTTGCCTTTGATAACATTTATTTGTTATATATTTGTTTTTTGACAACTTTTTCGAATCTATGTATGAACGAGATTTTGATACTTATTTTGATTTAAAAAAAAAAAACATTTGTGGCTGTTCGCAGTAAAACATTGTTTTAATTCGTTGTTCAAGACTAATTTAAAGAATAAAAGTGCATGCAAGCTTCCTAATTGTAGTTTTTGTTTTTTAACCATGTTTTTAAATTTGACGAGCTATGTAAGAAATTGCAACAGATTCATAATGCCGAATTGGTTGGGATTGTTATTATACATTCTGAAAACCGAATAGTTCTAAACTAATGTTATTCTGATAACAAAATAGCTCTCATTAAACGTATAAGAACATTTATATTCATATTTTCATATTTTTCTTAATTCGTTCTTGAATAAAAATTAAAGAACGCGTGTTGTTTACACTGTGCTGTGCTATGGCTGATTCTACAGGCTGGAGCTGCTGCTGCTTCTTTAAAATACTAACTTCATTTGACCAAATTCGAGAAATATAACAATTTTTTTTTCGGGTAGGTCCTTTTAAATTATCAATTACCGTGGTCCTACTCAACATAAAATAATACTTTTAATTGATAAAGATAGTAAAAAGATTGATTTACTTACTACTGGGTGTCCGAATAATTTTTTTTTCAAAATGTTCAATACTCGTCATATTAAAGTCTTATTTTTAACACGACAAAAAAAGAAATGGTCAAAAATATTTCGGACACTTGACAGTATTAAGATTAACACCTCTTCTAATTGGTTCCCAAATTTCATGACGAAATTCTTCATACAATCACGGTACGGACCTTTAGAAAACAGGGGGGGTCATTACAAAACCTTACCGAAAACGCCATTTTATGACGTTCACATTTTTATCACTTTATTTGCTTAAAACTCTTAAAATATATAATGTACATTCATATTTATTAATTCATTTGAAAGTATATTCATTTCCGAACAAAACAGTAGTAATTTGAAGACTTGAAGTGCTTTGGTTTAAAAAATATGGCTATTTTAGTAGAACTACCTTGAAATCTGTGATTATCCAAAGCGTTTTTTCGTCCGTGTGTATTACTACTTGAGATGAAGCCTCCATCGAGGCATTCACCAATCCTATGAGATATAACTGTAAGCACGTCTGCTGTAGTTTTATCTAGCAGAACAGAAACCATATTGCATGTCACTAAGGTTATTTTTGCTGAGATAGTTGACTACTTATTTAGCACAGATTCCAGCAGCTTACTCATGATGCATAGATTTATTGGTCTGTACTGAGAGGGAGATGAGCTATCACCTGAATTCTTAAATACAGGGCATACTAAAGACATTTTCCAAGATGTTAAGAAGCATTTCTCCTTAAGACAACACTTAAATAACTTTTTAAGTATGGGTGCTAGTTCCTGTTGAAACCTTTTGAGCACTATAATTGGAATGCCATCAGGGCCAGTTACCTTACTGGAATCAAGGTTTTTGATTAGCTTGGCAACATCATGTACAGATATCTGTATGTCACATAGCATGTTTTCTGATATACAAGGAAATACTGGGGATTGGCAGCCTTGGTCATAAAGGGTAGAATTAGCTGCAAAGTTCTTGGCACAGAGATTGGCTTTGTCTGATGCTGGCGAGATTACCTCGGGTTAGGATAGAGCATACACTTCTGTTGAGGATTTTGTTTGCTATTTGCCAGAACTGATGGGAACCAAGCCGCTGCTCAGCTACCTTGGACTTGACATACTGAGCATATAACTCTCTCGCCTTCTTTATTACTTTTTTACAGTGGTTGCTGGCGGTCCTGAAAGCGGCTTTAGTCTCAGTACATCTATTATGTGGGAAGTAATGGAAAAAGTGATTTCTGTGCGCAATGGCAGCAGCACATTCTGGGGAGGTTTTAGGTTTTTGCTGGAACATTTTTGAGGGTATGAAACTGTCTATACCTACAGTTAACTATTCCGTCAGGTCTGATATTATAGAGGACACATCCTTTTTAAACATGGCATGCAGAGGTAGGTCTGATATAAATGTACAGAAGCTATCCCAGTCAGTCATAGAGTATTGATATACTGTACGATGGGGAGGTATGTCTGAAGACCTATTACATCTTGTTTTTATCTTAACTGATATGACAGAGTGGTCGGAGGATCCCAGTGGAGACTGAACGGAAGATGAGCATAGCTCAGGGCAAGTTGTGAGAAAAAGGTCTAGGAGACTTGCATACTGACCGTCAGTGTTGGGAACACGGGTGGGTTCTTGGACAATCTGAGTGAGGTCATAAGCAATGGAGAAATCTTGGTAGAACTTCCCCTCATCATCAGTCTTGTTTGAGTGGGTTAATCATTCCATGTTGTGAACATTGAAGTCCCTACAAACGTGACGATATGGACACCATAGAGACCGATGTACAGGACTCCCAATCTGCATGAGATGTGGAGATAATGAGACACAATGACTGTCAAAAGGAACCAAAATGCGTTAACTGTCACAAGCGCAAATTCAACGGAATGCAAAAAATGGAAAAAAGAAATTCTTAAAATAAGACACAAAAAACATAACTTTTCAAGAAGCTTGTAACTTTGCAGAAAACACCAAATGTGCTGATATAACAAAAATAAGTATACAGTCTACCTCTGAACTAAATAATAATGCAACAAAAACCAACTCTTCCAACATCAAAATTGAGGTCTTCACAAAACTAATCTATGAACTGAAAGAAGAACTAATGGAAGATTTAAAAAAAAAGAAAAAACTATGGAACAAATCATCACAGAAAGCAAAAACTATATAATAAAGATTATAACCAAAACAGAACAAAACTCCCAAACTGAAACACAACCCAAAAAACCCATGAAACGCCACCATCTATAGAAACAACCCCTCTTATGAAAAAAAAAAAAAAAAACAAGTTTTAAAAGAACTCTGCGAAACCTCACCCAATAAGGAAAAAAAAGTAAAATTAACAGATCATGCTCAACGTCCAAATCAAGAGTCACAACACAAAACAAATTTGAGGGAATGGATGTGAAGTAACAAAGATCAGACACACACGACCAAAAAACAACAAAGCATATATATATATATATATATATATATATATATATAAACAAACCAAACTTCTAGAATCTCTGTTCTTACCAGAGAAACAAACAAAAACTACCATAGGACAAAGCTTAAAACCAAACTACAAAACCATGGGTAAAAAAATAATCCAATGGAACTGCCGTGGTTTGAAAGCAAATATGTAGTTCATTGAACTACAACTATTGATAACACAAAAACAACCTACAATAATCTGCCTTCAAAAAGCCTTTCTGAAGCATGACAGCATAAACATCAAGAACTTTCAAACATTCAATTACACCCATAATTCCAGAGGCAGAGCCTCAGGGGGAGTATCGATTCTGATCCGAAGCGACACACCCCACAGTAAGGTAAATATCACCACAAATATCCAAGCAATTGCCATCTACACAAAACAATAACAGTATGCTCTACATATACCCCACCAAACGAAGATATAGATAAAGACTATTTAAAAAACTAATCAATCAATTGCCCAAACCCTTCGTCCTGTTAGGTGACTTTAATAATCACAATATACTATGAGGGTGTAAAGACACCAATAAAAAAAGGTAGAACAATTGAAGAGATCATCAACGAAAATAATATATGCCTGCTTAACAACAGTTCACCTACATACATCAATCCATCTACTGGAAATCACTCCACTACAGATCCCAATAGCAATATCAAGAGAGAACAGATAATCATTATGATA
Source organism: Euprymna scolopes (assembly GCF_053919585.1). NCBI lineage: Eukaryota > Metazoa > Mollusca > Cephalopoda > Sepiida > Sepiolidae > Euprymna > Euprymna scolopes. Next base: position 31,745,897 of record NC_136515.1, read on the forward strand.
CCACCAAAGTCGGTTATATCATCATTGTATCCCTGTGGAGGCTGGGTGAATGGGTTTCCCCCCAGGCTCTTCCCAAATAGGACTCCAAGGTGGGTGGGGAACAAAGATGACGAAAAAAGAAAACAAAATATATGGCTTATTCCTCCCAAAAACCACCCAACCACCCAAAGAGAACCCACTCTGATGTCAGAGGAAGAGACGATAAAACCAAGGAACTCAACATTCGTAGTAATAGAATCAATAGAGGAAACTCCTTTGAGCAAACTATCACCTTTTAAAATTTAAAGAAATCTTAAAACTTTAAAACCAAAGTCTATTAAAAAACAATTTAACGGCCGCCTACTAATAGAAACCCATAACGAAGAACAAACTAAAAAAATATTGAAACTAAAATTATTTGAAAACATCAAAGTCAAATGCTACAGACATCCAACCCTAAATACCTGCAAAGGAGTTGTGAAAAGCCACGAACTTGCACTTTGTCCCTTGGAGGAAATCAAGACAAACTTACAGAAACAGAATGTGTTAGATGTTCGTAGAGTCCAAATCAAAAAAAAGTGAGAAAATCGATACCAACACATATATACTAACTTTTGATTCCCTCACCATACCCAAAGAAGTGAAAGTTGGACATATGAAAATAAATGTAGAAATTTATATTTCAAACCCCTTCCAATGCTTCAAGTGCCAGAAGTTTGGACACCATCAAGATCGGTGCACACGATTACCAGTGTGTGGAAGATGTGGAGAAAGCGGCCCACACATTGACTGCAGAAAAGATTTCAAGTGTGCCAACTGCCTTGGAAATCATGGCGCTGGCTCTAGATATTGTGAAATATGGAAAAGAGAAAAAGAAGTGGCCAAACTAAAACATACAAAGAATATATCCTACCTAGAGGCCAGGAAAATCATTGAAACTAAAACATATGCAGATGCAACTAAAAAAACTACTCCAATCAACAATCAAAATGGTCATATACATGTAACGGATACAACTGACAAGAAAATTGATGTCTTAAGCAAACTAATAAAGGAGATGAAAGAACTATTAGAAGAAATGAGGAAAATGAATAGTGCAATGTCTGCAACCAATCCAAGGATAATATTAAGTAAAGACACTACTGAACCACAAAAAGAAACAAAACCACAAACCATTTCTACAAAAACAACCGAACAACCATCAAACACATCACAAGCCAGAAAAGAATCAAAAATCCCCTCCAGACAAAAAAAACAAACAAACAAAAACAGGAAAAGAAAGATCCCGATCTATATCCCGAACAGGGACTCCGACAGAAAATAGATTTGAGGGATTGGAGATGATGGAAGTTGAACACAATTCCAAATGATGAACAAAATATTACAATGGAATATCAGAGGGATAAAAGCAAACCAAAATGAACTCACATTATTAATAACAAATATGAGCCCAGCACTTGTCTGTCTGCAGGAGACCTTTCTGAAAGAAAATAATACCATCAACATAAAACACTACACATCTTACAACTACATAAATAAAGATACGGACAGACCTTCTGGAGGCACATCAATACTCGTGAAGAATGAAGTCCCTCAAAGACAAATAAATATAAACACAAACTTGCAAGCAATTGCAGTTTCAGTGACTCTACATAGAACTATAACACTTTGCTGAATCTACATCCCTCCAAAAGATACAATCAACGAAACTGAGATAACTCAATTAATAAAACAACTCCCTAAACCCTTTTTTCTACTAGGAGATTTCAACAGTCACAATGTAATATGGGGAAGTAAAGAAACAAATAAAAAAGGAAAAGAAATAGAAAACATAATAAATAAAAATAATCTATGCCTCCTTAATAATCAAAACTACACCTATATGTACCCAGCAACAGGTACTTTCACCGCCATTGACCTTACCTTATGTGATCCTTCCATATATATGGACTATGATTGGAAAGTACACAATGACACCTGTGGGAGTGATCATTTCCCAATCATTCTGGAAAGTTTAAGTACTAGTACTGAACAAAAAACACCCAAATGGAACCTCCATAAAGCGAATTGGGAACACTTCCAGGAACAGTGCAAAAACCAATTAATTATCGAAAAGAAAGATGAAGATGACCATTTGAACTACTTCATTAAAACACTCACAAACATAGCAAATAATACCATACCGAAAACAACCAAAACCAACAATCACAACAAACCTTGGTTCACAAAAGAATGCAGAAAAGCCATCAGAGCTCGATGAGCTGCCTTGAGAAATTTCGAAAAGTACCCAACAAGCGAAAATCTGGATTTCTTCAAAAACAACAGCAAAAGCCAGACGAATCATAAAGGAATCCAAAAGAACAACATGGAGAAATTATATATCCAAAATTAATGTGAATACCAAGGCAAAAACAGTTTGGAAAATGATGAGGAAAATAGAAGGAAAGTGTAGTAGTACACCAATATCCCACATCTCTAAAGGCAACAAAATATACACCGATCAAAAAGACATTTCCAATAACCTGGCAGATAATTTATCAAAAATTTCATCATGTGACAAACAGAAATTCAAAAAGATTAGAGAAAAGGAAGAGAAGAAAATTCTATTTAAATCACAAAATACCGAAAAATACAACCAACCTCTTACCTTGCCTGAATTAAAAGAATCGTTAACCAAATCCCATGACACAGCTACAGGGCCTGATGAAATTCCATATGAAATCCTCAAAAAACTTCCAGAAACCTCAATGAAATACCTACTTGAAATTTTCAATATTATATGGTCCAGTGGAAACGTACCTGAGACCTGGAAAGAGGCCACAATAATACCAATCCCCAAATCTGAAAACTCAAACATCCAATCCCAATCAAGTAACGTCTCAGATCCATTGAATTTCAGGCCAATAGCTCTAACAAGCTGCATTTGTAAAACCATGGAAAGGATTATAAACAAAAGACTAATCTGGTTCCTGGAAACAGAGAATCTTATTACAGAATTTCAAACAGGATTCAGGAAAAACCGAAGTTCAATAGACCACATAGTCAGACTTGAAACCTTCATCAGAGAAGCCTTTGTAAAGAAGGAACATTTAACAGCAGTGTTTTTTGACATGGAAAAAGCCTACGATACTGTGTGGAAGTATTACAAGGGATCTGAAGGCGCTTGGACTAAAAGGCAGAATGCCAATTTTTATTGAAAATTTTTTTTAAAATAGACGGTTCAGAATAAAGGTTGGCACAGCTCTCTCGGACTTGAAGGAACAAGAGAATGGAGTACCTCAAGGGAGTATACTGTCAGTGACCCTGTTCAGTATCCGAATTAACAACATTGTAAAAAACCTTAACCCTGGGGTAGATTGCTCCCTATATGTGGATGACTTCCTAATATGCTGTAGATCTAGATATATATCTATAATAGAAAGGAAGCTTCAATTGTGCTTAAACAAAGTAATGAGATGGATGGAAGAGAATGGATTTAGATTCTCCAAAAGAAAAACGAAATGCATGCATTTCTGCAAACTAAAGAACATGCATAATGATCCTGTCCTAACCATGGAAGGAATTCCCATACCCGTTACTGACCAGTACAAATTCTTAGGGATTTTATTTGACAAAAAGTTAACATTCATCCCACACATAAGCTATCTGAAAAAAAAATGTAACAAAGCTGTAAATCTTTTGAGAGTGGTAGCACATACCGATTGGGGTGCAGACAGGGAAACACTCCTTAAACTTTACAGAGCACTAGTCCGCTCAAAGCTAGACTATGGTTGTTTCATATATGGATCAACCCAAACATCATATATAAAAAGCCTAGACCTTATTCACCATACTGGCCTAAGATTGGCCCTAAGAGCATACAGAACCTCCCCCGTGAACAGTCTATACACGGAAGCACATGAACCCCCACTAGATCTAAGGTGAGAAAATTTAGCCCTTCAATATTTACTCAAACTGAAGTCTTTCCCAAACAACCCTGGATACCAATGTACCTTCTATCCTAAATATGAAGAACTCTTCAACATGAGAGGAAAAACTATCAAAACTTTCGGGCTCCGAATGAAGGAAAGCATTGAAGAATCGAAAATTCCAATCTCCAGCATTCACAACTTCATACTGCCTAAAACACCCCCATGGACCATTAAATAAGTAGAAATAAAACTGAACCTAAACAAAAAGTCCAAATCTACCACAAACCCTATTGAATACCACGACGAACTTCAACATTTAAAATTACAATATTCAGACTACACCTTTATCTACACAGACGGGTCTAAAAGCAACAATCACACTGGATGTGCAGCAACGTACCATAAAACCACAATGAAGAGAAATCTTCAAAATGAAGCATCTATATTCACTGCCGAGACTATAGCTATCGATCTAGCACTCAATATAATTTCAGAGGAAACCACCAAAAACTTCATCATTCTCACAGATTCTCTATCAGTCCTATTATCTATACAAAATCAAAAACAAGAAAATCCACTAACAACAAAATTAAGAGAAAAAAATCAATATCCTTGCAACCACTAAAAACATTATTCTTGTCTGGATCCCCAGCCATGTGGGAATCAAAGGCAATGACAGGGCAGATACAGCTGCAAAAAAATCTTCTCACCTTCCAACTGACAATTTTAAGATTCCACATACTGATCTTAGACCCCAGATAAAAGCATACATATAGGAAAAATGGCAACTGCGGTGGAGTCAGCAAGAGGGGAGCAAATTATACTCAATCAAACCTAAACTTAAGGAACGATGTCCGAACATCAAGAGATCACGCCGAGAAGATGTGATACTGACTCGGCTGCGCATAAGACACCAACTTTACTCATTCTTATATACTAAATGGAGAATCAGCGTCAGAGTGCATCCATGCCAGGAGACACTCACAGTAAAACATATCCTAGTTGGGTGTGATGACCTCGCCCCAACTAGAAAACTATATTATACAGAAAGCAATATGGAGGACCTTTTTGAAAAGGTCAACTCAACAAATATTCTAGCATAGCTAAGGAAAGTAAATTTATATAAGAAAATTTAAGGAAATTTAAAGTCCCCCAAATATACACATCCATGTATAAATACAACATTTAATTTCTTAGTTCGATTTTATAAAAAAAAAAGGGAGGAAAGGCTGAAAAAGTCCCCCCCCCCCATAAAAATAGTTTTTAAAAAAAAAAAAGGACTCCGGCATTAAATGACCACATAGGTTGATATGCCGTAAAACCAATCAATCAATCAACCATAATGACCCTTGTTTGAAACTTGAAAATACAGAAATTCCCATTGTAGACGAATATAAATTCCTATGTTTGACATTTGATAAAAAAAAAAAAAAACTGACATTCATTCCCCCACCTGAAGAACCTGAAAACAAACTTCAATAAAAGACTGCAGCTGCCCACACAGAATCGGGTGAAGATCAAAACCTCTTCTGAAACTATACAGGTCATTGATTAGATCAAAACTTGACTATCGGTCGGCTAGAATGACTTACTAAACCCGATCTGCCATGGAGGGCTGAGACTGGCACTAGGAGCCTTCAGGACGTCCCGAGTTGAAAGTCTACACGTAGAGGCCAATGAGATACCAGCAGATATAAGGAGCCATAAATTAGCTGCCCAATACTAAACTAAAATCATGTCCAAACAATCCTGCATACAATGTCATATTCCATCCAAGATACAGTGAACTATTGAACAGCAAAAGAAAAAGCTATAAAACCTTTCAACCTATGAATGAAAACAATATTACAAGAATCACAAATAACAACCAAAAATATCCACGAACATACTATGTCTGAAATACTTGGTTACTCAAAAAACCCAAAGTGATCCTCAAACTAAGTAAACTCCCCAAAGCAAAAACCCTAACCCACCTACCAAGAAAAATTCCACAAAATACTTCTAGACTATCCCGATCATCTACACCTCAACACAGATGACTCTAAGGACCACAACAGGACAGCATACACAGCTGTTCTAAATGGAACACCTCACCAGAAGGCACTACCAACTGAAAGCTCTATTTTCACTGCAGAAGTCTGTGGTATCAACCTTGCTCTCAACATCCTAACAAAAAACAAACAAAGAAGTTTATAATTTTTTTCAGATTCACTCTCTGTTCTATCATCATTGAACAGATTAAACTCAATGACTACCCACAAAACGGTAATCATGTGCTGATTCCAAGCCATATCGGTAATGAAAGAGCAGACTTAGCAGCTAAATCAGCTTTAAACCTAAATCCTGAAACTATCAATATTCCTTACAGACTTAAAATACAAAACCAATAAACTATTTTATGCAAAATGGCAACAGCGCTGGAATAATAAAACAAATAACAAGTTCTTCCAGATTAAATCCACTTTGGGAGAATGGGAACCATCCCCACAAAAAATCAAGAAAAGAACAAGTGGTTATAGCCTGAACACATATTGGCCACACAAACCTTACTCACTCCTACATGCTCAGGTAAGAGCAACCATCACAATGCCTTACATGCCAGAAGACCTGCACAATAAAACATATCTTTGTGGAATGTGGAGCCTATGCTACTGCAAGAAAACGCCACCTAAAATCAAACAATATGAAAGACATTTTTAAAAACACCTGCACAGACAATATTCTCTGATTTCTGAGAGAGATCAAACTATACCTAAAAATATAATATCAAGCCCTTCAAAGAAAACTTTCAATTAACCTTGTCCTCATTCAAAAAAAAAAAAACTAAATTAACAAACATTTTGAAACAAATAAAACAAATCTTCAGCATTAAATGGCCCCACGAAGGTCAAATGCCAACTAACTGACCAATCAACCACCTTCCTCTCCCTTCGCTCTCTTCTAAAATAGTTGGATATTAGCATGATTAGTAATGATGCAAGTACATTTCAAATTTCCGCAAATTTGGAGTGATTAATTTTAAAGATCATCAAGAAAGGAACAGCAACATTTTAGTGTATTTTCAACCCAATCCTAGCATGTAGCTAAATTTCAGAAGATGCTGACCTTTATAGTTTCAAAGATATTTACATTTATACAAAAATGTTTCAAAAAAAGAATTTTCTGAATAGTTTCTTAAAATGCTTTCTTGTTTGTTAAGTGGATGCAGAAAACTTAAGTTTTTTCATAATGCTGAATTAAATTAATAAAATGTGTAGATATCTGTGAATTTACTGTTATTTTATGATATCTGTATATAAATTTGCATATATTTTATTACATGCATGCTTTGAAATTGTTTAGATGAAGATATATAATTTGGATTATTTTGATTACTATTCTCATCTTGGTTGTTAAAAAAAAATAAGTATTAATATTACACATCAGGGCAAAATTAGGTTAAAGGTTGCCAAAATTCATACTAGAATTATCCACATAGGCTCATAGGCTGATGGTTAAAAGTGAGTTAGGGTTAAAAACTAGTCCTAGAAGTTGGAGGTTGATAACAGATAACAGAAAAACAGTTTCACCCAATCGTGGTTGATGGAATGAGAATAATCTACTCATATTGAGGGTTCAGTTTGAAATTTCATACAGCTTCCAGACTTTGACTTTAATGTAAAACTACATGTGGAGATCATTGAAAATTTCCGTATCTAAATTATTGGATTTGTTTTTTATTAGTTTTGTATTACTATGAGCCATTAATGAACATCTCCTTGTGTGTTAGAAATTCTAAGACAAGTGTTCTAATTTCTTTTTCTCTCGTTCAAAATTCATGGTTTCATTCAAAAATTCTTTGTATTTTTAAAAGTTTTTGTTTTTGCTACATTTTTTTTTTTTATCTTTAGGGTATTGATGGCAAGAAATTGATGAGTTTGACCCGAGAACAGATTGTCAACACCACCGGAATGAAGTTTGGTCCTTCGCTGAAAATTTATGAACTTCTTCAACAACTCCGTCATCATGTGGGGGAACAAAATCATTTGCCTCCATCTTGAGCCTGAAATTAAAAAAAAAAAAAAGTTAATAGATTGTGCTCGTTCATTCTAATTAAAACCAGACTGTCCATCATACTTATATGTTCTCTCATATCTGGAAATGAGGGTTTGAAATCGGCTTTGCAACAAATCCAAGCATAAAGACTTCATATCCATTTTGTTGTTTGTGATATAAATGGAATTATTTTTAATTCAAAGTTCATCCATTTTTACTTCTGCTACCATTCTCCCATTTCAATTTGCCTTTCCATGATAAAATTGAAACAAACTTGATACATCGAGCCTTGTTTCTTCTATATATAAAAATGTTAGACAAGATCAAACACAATTTGTTTACAGTAGATTGCCAAAGTCTGAACTACCAAAATGCAAAACGTTACATTATTTTTTTTTCATTATTAAAAAAAAAAAAAAAAAAAATTGTCTCTGTCCAGCCACTCCTCCTGTAAATACTCATTATCGTTGACCCTTCTTGTAACAACCAACCATAAATGTTTTACAATTTTATTCTAATGTTATGAAAAAATCATTGTGTTTCTCAATTTGAAATCTGTTTTCTTGTTCCACCTTTGCTCTTAAAAGTGCCCCCCATCCACTCTGTTATCCCTGCCCTTGTTATATCTTAGTCTTTTATCTTTATCCTGAGTAGAAGAATGGCAAATATGGTTGGTATTTGAAAGCAAATAAATGACTTAGTTTTATACTATAGAGTCTAATCTCGACTATCAATAGAAAAGAAAGTGTTGGTTGAGCTGACAGCATCATTGACTTGAATTGTTTCAATTTGCTAATTCTACTCATCAACATTCTACCCACCATCATAACACTCTTGTTGTTTTATGGTTAAGAAAGTTTATTATAATTTCAGTTTGAACCAAAACCTCTTCAAGTTTTATAATTGTTAAGCGTCTTCAGTTTTATAATTGTTAAGCTTGGAGTCTTGTGAAATTTAATATTATAGATTTTAGTTAAGGAAAAATAAACATTGCTCAATTACATGTGTAAAAATGATATTTATTTTCTCGGTGAAAAAAAAACAAAACAAAGTGAATAGCTATATGATATCTATAGTTCCAATTACAACATGCAATTCTGCTTGTGAATAAAATTTTATGTTGTATGCACTGCAGTCAATGGGTTGCTATTGATATTGAAATGTTTGCCTTCAGAATTGCATGTTGGTTCAAACCATAGCTATTCACTTTGTTTTTAGAATCAGCAAAATATGTGTATGTGTATACAATCATTAACGAAAGTTTAAAGCCATTTAGTTAGAATAAAATTTCTTTTAGGTATTGTATTGTATACTTTTTTTATAATTCGACATTATCAATACTTGATTCCAGTCATTGAAGTTTAAAAAATAAGTAAAAATAAAATCTTCCCAATTAATGAAGAACGAATTGTGGTTTCATTTGTGATAATACAATAAGAAGCTCTGGTGTAATAAGCATAAATTATGTTTTAACAAAACGTGTGTTTAAGTAAAAACCAGAAATGTGCAAAAAAAAAAAAAGCTATCAAAATGTAATAGAAAATGACTAAAACACAAATCTTATCAATAGAATGATTAGACACAAATGATACAAGCTGTCTGGCTTTCAATTTTCTTGTCACATCATTCCTTTTTATAAAACTTTCTATGATCCAAGGCTTGCTTTTTCGCCCAGTTACCAACAGTTTGCAATGAGCACACAAGTTCTTCAACCTATTATAAAATCCATTTAACCATTGCTTTAAAAAGATACAGATGTTAGTTTTATAATTGTTAAGCTTGGAGTCTTATCTTAACTTACTTAAATTGGCTTTCAATCCGATTACCATTTAGAAATTCAAGTGTCAGCCATTTTGTAAACAGCTTAAATCCTAACACCTGCTGATTGGGATACAGTCAGTTTTTTAACACACTGCAAGTTTTTGCAAATTTGATTTCTTGAAACCATCATACAGTATACAATTTGATGAAAACTGATTTGTGATGCGAATCATCAAATTTACAATTTTATTGCTTTCCACTTCTAATGAGAAACAAAAAATACACATTTATCATTTTTATTTATATTTTCATCCAAAACTATTTCATAAAGGTCTGCACAATTTTAATGATTGTGCAAATCTTTTGTCTAAAAACAAACTTGATTGAAAATTTCAAGAACAAGAGTGTGTTTAAAGCAACATCCATCTGCTGAATGTAAAATACTCATACACTTGTCACTGATCATTATTATGTGAAAAGAAGTAATCTATTATGATAATATTTCTTATAATAAATCTGTTATTTTAATGTTTTCTTCAGTCAGGCAATGTTGGGTCCAATTCTATTCATTATTATTGTTTTTTTAAATTTGTCATATTTTTAGTTCTAACATCTTAACACCTTACAGAGTTATCTTAAATTTTAGTTAATGACTTTATCAGGTTCAGATCTGTGGATAAACGGACCAGCAAGTTTGTTTTTTTTATATTACACTTGAATGTCGATTTCTTAAGTAGTTGTCTTGGATCTAAAACTAAAAGTGGAGATCAATTGAATTTTATTGTTCTTCCATGTCATCTTTGTAGATTTGTTATTGTCACTTCTGCTCAAATACTTTCATTTTGTAATAATTGTTGATTTTGATCAAAGCAGAAAAATTATCATCAGACAAGTGTTGTAATTTAAAACATTCTTCATCCTACATATTATTTATCTACATATGTAAAAATCCATTTTATTGCCTTTTGTGGTTCATATGTTGATTTGGTTTAAAGTCTCATAAGCATTCAAGCCTAAAGGGAAGTCTTTCACTTCATACCCACTGCTGGTTGTAAAAATAGATACCATCACAAGGTTTGTTATTTCTTTACTCTCTACGTTGCCTCAATTACTGGTTACACTATCCTGCCGTTGATAAAGATAAATTTTTAATATATTTTTTCTCGTTCTTGGTTGGTTGTAAAAGATTTACTGAACATATTTCGTTAGTATGGGTCTATTCACTATTTCAAAACATTCAATTTATTTCACTTAACAAAAAATATACACGGAATATTTAAATGTATTTTCTTGATCCTCATTACCAGATATAACATCCTGTATGCTCAGTATGTAGCATCACATTTGATTAGTGATCAACCATTCAGATTGACTGTTGTCTTATTGTTAACATAACATTACATTGAAAAAGCTATTAAAAAAAAAAATCATAACATTACAAAGCATCGAGATTTTTTTTCTTTAAATCATGTGAACTTAAAAATATCACCAGCATTACAAATTCTTCAGGGTGCCATGATTATGTTACCCACCTTTCTAAACCTTGGACCATCTTTTACCACTTAATACTCTTTGACCCCCTCCACACACTATTGTTATATCTGATTTATTTCCAAAGACAAAAGAAAATATGTTGTTATGCCACTTTGTCTTCTCACAACCAAATACCACCATTTCTTTTTTCACCCCTACCCTTATCTAAAATTATCCCACCCTCATGTCCTTTCTATTCTTTTTATGTACATAAATAACATGAAACTCTCATACTTATTTTTCATTTATCTTTTCTATTTTTGTTTTCCTTATTGTTTATTGGTACTTCCCCCCGCCCCATCAGTGTTATAATCTATTGTCTATACTAAAAATGTGTACCAATTCTATTTGGCACACTTTTTTGTTTTTATATTGAAATATGATGTACAGCATTTTTTTTTTTTAACTGAAAATTCTGGCTATTCTATAAATATAATATAAAGTGAAATCATTTAAATCAATGGTATATATTTTTAATCCATCTAGAGGAAACTATGTAATAACTTATTAAGGACAATCTATATAATTATAAAACTCAAATACCCTTGTAACAATGTATGTAACCCACTTTCCAGTTTATGACATCCGGTTGTGCATGCGCGCATAACCTGTGCACTGAAAAAAAGCAGATATATCAAAATTTGAATTTAACTATAAGTATTATGGTATCTGTTCAGTGCACATTTACCTATAAGTATGGCCAACCACTTATAATTCAGTAACTGTAAATTTTTTTTTTTTCAAAAATAATCAATTATAATAAACAGAACAACTCATAGAAATCTATCTATATTCTTTTTTTCTTTTTTATATACTTTCATAGAAATGTTTCTGTTATGTCAAAAAAACTATTTTGTTTACATCACAAGCTCATACATGAATTCCGTAGAATGGGCCACGGGTAGTCTAGTCCTTAATTAAATCCTCAGTTGTATAATTAAATCCTTAGTTCCACCTTTTTTAAATGTCACTTCATATTTATTCTTCAATGGAATATCTTAGTTTTCACCACGAATTCAATTTTGATTTGGATAAATGATTCATTAAATAATAATACCTTTCCTGAAGAAGCATATTTATCCTTTTTATGATTAACTTATTAATCTTTAATCTTCTATTGATAGAATGAGGAAATGATCCAGACTTTCAATGTTCTTGATATATCACGTGCATGTTTTAAATGCAATCTCCTCATATACAGGGTGACCCCAAAAAAATATGGGCCCGACTCTAATTAGGCCCTGTTTCTTAGTGTTTCATTTGAATGAAATGAAACTTTGGTCATAACTAGTTGATTATATTCAAAACATCACATCAAAACACTAGGGTCTTTGGCCTTTTTTTCTGTTCTACATTATATGTTCTAGATGGCCTAAATTTAGCTTTTGTTTTTTTTTTTGGTCACCTAACAACCAAATTTTGAAGAGCAGTAGACACACAAAAGTAACTTTGCATCAAACATCAATTGCCTATTTCTGCTTTTGATTTTATTTTTATTTCTTGTACATTGCTATTTCTAAGTCAAATTGCTTTCATACCTTTTTGTAACTCTCACATTTTCTTCTATTTGATGAAAACACAACTTTTCTTGAATGAAAACAGTTGTGTGCCACCTTTCTCTTGTTTTGCAATTTTCATTCTGGTATCATCCCAAACATCATTCTTAGAAGTCTACAAAAACTCTTAACATCTTATCAGTTAAGCTAATTTGATTATTTTTGTTGGAGGAGGGGGGGGGGGCTACTTACTTTTCCTGTGGGAATGAATTTTGATTTTATTATAGACTAGCCTGGGTGCCCGGCATTGGAGGTGTGTGTTGAGCAAAAAAAAAAAAAAAGTGGTAGTAAGCAGACAGGCTCAAACCCATACTGCGAAGGAGAACATGGGGAAAAAAAAAAAAAAAGTGACGTCTTTGCTATTGCGCTCGTTGCTAAACCGGAAGTGACGTACGTTTAAATTAAGGCTAGACAATCGAAAAGAAGGGATGACTTTCGAAAATATCGGCAAAAAAGCGACCTCCCTCCCTGTAGAAAACTGCCCAGTTGAGAGTGAAGGAAGTAATGTTTTTGGCCAATTTTTCGATATTTGTTGCCCGAAAGGTTGACCTTCAAAATGATACTGATCTCTTGAAAATCTGTCAAAAGCTTTAGGCAAACATAGAAACATACATTTAAACAGACAGGTGAGATTTATATTATAAATTAGCTTAGGTGCCCGGTGTTGCTCGGGTGTTTGGAGGGAGGTGTGTGTTGAACAAAAAAAATAAAATAAAAAAGTGAGCCGGAAAGCTCAAACCTGTACTGCGAAGAAGGAAAAGAACATGAAAAAAACTGACATCATTGCTGTTGCGCCCATTGCTAAACCAAAAGTGACATAGGTTTATATTAAGGCTAGTCACTCGAAAAGAGGTGTTGACTTTTGGGAATGTCGGTGAAAAAAGCGACCCCTCCCTGTAGAAAAGTGCCCGGTTGTGGATGAAAGAATTAATGTTTTTAGCCAATTTTTCGATATTTGTCATCCAAAGCGTCGAGCTTCAAAACAGTACCACTCTTGTGAAAATCCGTCACCTCTGTCAAAAGTTTTAGGCAGACATACATACATACATTAAAACAGATAGGTGATATTTATATTAAAGTTGGTTGGTTAGTTGTTTTTGTTTTACGGCATATCAACCCTTTTCGGGTTATTTAATGCCGAATCCAAAGATTTTGAAAAAAAATTTTTAATAAATTATATGTGTTGTTTTTAACCCATATTTAGGACCCTAACAGGTACTACCACTCCGGGTCAGAGTGGACCTGGGAGCAATGGTAATTAAAGGGTGGCTCCACACTCTCCAAAGCCCGCAAGCTGGGGCCTCACCACTGGATATAGTTTGTCATATCCAGGACCTTATATTAAAGAGACCATCTTATCAAAGTCTTAATATATATAGTTATTGATCTGGAAAGAAGATATGCAGGCATCTCTCTATCATCCATGAAATAGTAGACAAGACTGACCTCATGAAAGGGCAATATTTTTAGAAGGTTGGTGAAGGTGTGGGTTGAAATAATACCTCTCCTAATGAAACATTGTATCTTCTGTACAGACTTCACTTACCTATTGAAGAGAGACAATTCTGCCATCTTGAATGAATCACACAGAACAAATTCATTTGTCAAGCTGATCTGATTATAATTTATGGTCATCATCAGGATCAATCAATTACAATGAATATAGAATGCATTTGACTTTTTTTCTTTTCAAAATTCAAGTTGTATTACGATTTTGAATTCTAGAACTTATTAGTTTTAAGTACTGTATCAAGAGATTTATGACGAGCTATCTGGACAGATTGTGTGGCATATATACTGATATATTATTACTATGATTAATACCTACAGACGCTAGTGTTTCATCCTTTCTGGAATCATCAGTGCAGGGTGTCACGATTACAGCCGGTCGGGAGATTCGAACCCAACCACAAAGCTATCTCTTCACTTCATAAGCAAGGAACAAACCACACGGCAAACTATAACCGCAAGAAATATTGTTGAAATTTAAACATTTATTATTAAATGTTGAGATGTCTGTTCATCGTGATCTAATGATTATGATTTGCGCATGCGAGCTTAAGTGCTTAACAATAAGAACTGAGTTCTTAAAAGGGCTGACATAATGACGTGTTTGTGGGTATTTAAAAATTATTATAATAATATATTATAATAATTTTTAAATACCCACAAACACTGGAATCATCAGTGCAGGGTGTCACGATTACAGCCAGTCAGGAGATTCGAATATATATATATATATATATATATATATATTCGAATCTCCCGACTGGCTGTAATCAGTCCTGTTATATATATAACAGGACCGACACAGCACTATATCACACCAGGTGTCTCTAACCTCGTCGAACTGCACCTAATATGACAGGTGCTATGTTGTCTCATCACAAGTTGGCCTATTGATCATCTTCATATGTTGTGTTTCTCTGGTGGGGCCCTTCGCCTCTCGACTGAATTTTCTCCTATCCTGTGTAGTCTCCGGGTACATTAATCACTCTGCTGGTCCTTGCAGTTTGCTGCAAAATGAAGAGTTCTCACCACAAACAAACAGAACTCCGGTTGGTAACAATAACAAACTATATATTAATTTCATTACTTCACAATGGCTACTGTCTAAATTGGGGCGACTGACTATAGCAGTGAACGATGTATGACCAGACAAGTAAAGTCACAGATTTCCCACTAACACAGGCTAGTTAACATCATAAATCAGGCCTTGAGGGCCTCCAAGTCTTGATCAGCCCAGCCGTTCAGTTTGCTATGACTTTACTCTTTTTAGAATTCCTTTTTCTGAATCCAACCTCTTTTCCTCACTTCCCCCTCAGAGATTAGTTAAAACCACCCTTTCTTTTTTCCTCTCAGAGCCTACCCTTGTCTCATCCACTCAACACTTCTCTCTCTCCTTCCTGGGAAAGGAGGTGGTTGCTTTTTTTTTTTTTTTTTTTGCCCCGCACTGTGTGCGGCCCTTATCATCTAATGTCACTTCTAATACAACCATCTCCTTTGACATATCTGAGATAATTCCAATTCTGTCTCCACTTTTGAAACAGTATAACATCTTGTTTTCCTGTAACAAGCCCAAAATGACAGCTCGGTGATTGGTCCTATTTGCTAGCTAAGTCTTTGACACAAATCGATTATTTGTTGAAGAATAGGTAACAAAAGTTGAAGAACACATGTACTAGTCATGTTTAGTTATGCATAATAGCTTGCTGCAATCTATAATATGGCAAAACTGCTGCGCAAAGGCTTTTTTGGAGAACTTTTTATATACTCTCTAGATTATATCTACGATTTGTGAACGTCTTTACATTTATTTTGAGCGAGTTAAAAAAAAAAAACTAGTTTCCAGTATTTCTTTATCTTTCTCATATAAATATGAAACTGAATCGAAACAGTGATTCGTTGGCCAACACGTCTTGAATGCAAGACGCTTTGATCAATGTTGGGAAAACTCTTCATATTAGACAATTGCTATTCATTTGAGAGTTCCCCCTTTATCAAGGGAGCTTGGTTTCCCCAACATCGTGGGGAAACAAATAGATGAAACGATGGAAAACTGAATTGGCCTTCAGCCAACGTTCATTTCTGCACCTGCGTAAACTCATTCACTTAGCAAGTCAACTTTTTGATTGACATCGCTCAATTTGAACGCTTTTCACTTCCAATGGTCGCGTAGCGGCAAAATTTCACTTTCTTTTCCACCTTTGCATCACGACGTCACGTGTTCGAGCCTGCCTGACTACTAACACTTTTTCTTTCACACGTCCAAACACCTGTGCAAAGCCGGGTACCCCAGCTAGTCTATTATATAAGTCTCACCTGTCTGTTTAAATTTATGTTTGTATCTCTGCTTAAAATGTTTGACAGAAGCGATGGATTTTCACGAGATCGGTATCCTTTTGAAGCTTCGGACAACAAATATTGAAAAATTGGCCAAAAACATTAATTCCTTCACCCACAACTGGGCAGTTTTCTACAAGGAGGGGTCGCTATGTTTTTAGATTTGACCTCGAAAACCAAATGTTTGTTTAAGTGGGTTTTTTTTTATCCACCTTCGCCTCAAGGCTTCAGATTCAAGCCTATCTGTCTACCAAAACTTTTTTTCCTACACACATACACCACAAACACCTGGCCAATGCCTGGCACCCCCACTAGCCTATTATATACAGGCCTCCACACACTTGGGCAATGCCGGGTACCCCTATAAGTTTATTATATAAAAGGCAAAATGTGTGTGTTTGTATGTCTGCCAAAACCTTCTGACAGACATGTCGAAACATGACAAAATCAGTATCAATTTAAAGCTTTGTCTCTCAGATGACAAATATCGAAAAATTGGCCAAAAACATTAATTCCTTCACCCTCAACTTGGCCGTTTTTCTACAAGAAGGGATTGGTTTTCCTGTCAACATTTTCGCAAGCCGTGGTGTCTGTTGAATTGACTACTCTTAGGGTTTTTTTCACCTTTTCATCCTTCTCATTATGGGTCTGCCTGCCTACTACCAATTTTTTTTTTTTTTAACAATTCTCTCCACTCGGGCTGCCTAGTGGTGTTTTGATTCCCCCTCACCCGCTACTACCACTTTTTTTAACACCTCTACACCTACTCTCCACACCCACGCAACATCGGGTATCTCCACTAGTATTTAATAATTAAAAAAAAAAAAAAAAAAAAAAAAAAAAAAAAAGAAGCCGCGCAAACAATCAAAATTATCTACTATAATATTATTTGACCAAAAACGAAATATTTGAAATAAACATTAAATGGAAGTTCTTAGTGGGAGTAACCTATTTGAGAAAAGAATGTTGCAGATTGTTTGCTGTTGATGCAAATGCTGTTATCAAGCTGTTGTTTGCAATGGACTGAATGGAACAACAGCTTTGAACTATAATAAGCGGAATGATCACACCCTGCACAGTGAACATACACGTCCAGCACCCAGAGAATTGGGATCATCTCTGCAAGGTGCAACAACTAGTGTTGGGACGATTCCTAATTTTTATACGATTCCGATTCCGATTCCAGGAAAATATTGATTAACGATTCCGATACCAAGTACGATTCCGATTCCTAGCGAATTATTGTTTTGAAATATACCAGGTAGTTTTATACTTATGGTCGGTAGTTCCCAAATATGGTCCCTAACTTTGGAAGAGATATTTTATGTCTACACCGTCGTGTTTTGGTTTAAATAAAATTATTATATAGTAAACTAAACGGAAAAATTAGCAAAATTTATTTTAGAGAAAATTTATTTTACTTAATTGGAATACAGAAAAAAAAAACCAAAGAAAATGGAATTTATCCTTCAGAGCAAAAACAAATAAAATAATTTATATAACAGAACAAAAACAAGAAAATTAGAGAATAAATTACCACGATTCATTATTTTGGTCCTCATAATTAACAGATTTAATGAATTAAATAAAAAAAAATATAGCGGAAGAGAAAATATATACTAATTAAATATAAAAAAGATAAATATTTAATTTAATAATTTATAAATGAATGTGCGCAATGAAAAAAACAATATACCACGTGACATGGCGCTGTAGATACAAAATAACCCTTCCAAAGTTAACGACCATATTTGAGAAATACCATTAATCGAAATAAACATTGAAAAATTACTTATCTCTCAAATTAACGTCCAATAAAGTAGATCCAGTCTTCATACAGGAATTCGGTTATAATAAATATATCTTTCCCAAACTTAAAAATCAAATTTTTTTTTTTTTTTGAGAGAGAGTGCTTTCAAAGACGGTAATCATAATTTATTATCATCATTTAATTTCCTTTTTTCCTCCCCCACACCTTTTCACATTGTTCAGTAGTTAACAAAAAAAAACTTATAGAATTTAATTTTTGAAACCAATGTATAAAAGTTTACATAATGAAATGCAAATATGCATTTTCTTTTGAATTTTTTTTTTTTGGTTGACTGTGTTCAATTCACACATGGTTGATGCGGTTCAATATTGCTAAACTATAAGTCTTAAGTAAAATTCTATTTATAAATACTTTTTAAAATGAAATTATTTAATTAATCGTAAATATTATTTAGACATAAAAATTAATTGATTACAAAACCTTTTAAAAAATATATATTAATTTCTTTTTCGTTCGGCAAAAAACTGCGCCAAACACTTTTTTTTAATTTTCAATTTAAAATTCTAGAAAAAAGATTATATTATTCTGCTTTTAATATAATCAAATTCAGGGTTTTATCTTTCTGGAGAAAAAAATAAAAAAAATAATGGATTTTATTTCAATGAAATAAAAAAAAAAAAAAAACTTGACTGAATTGAATTAATTACCCTTAAATTAACGGAGGGGTTATTTAATAACTTTAAGTTTGGAAGAGATAGGTATGGGGTCGATATTTTTGAAACTTCAAAAGAAACCGACTACTGTCAAAATTTTGCGAAATAATACGTGATCAATTTCATTTTAGAGATATTTCTTTCAAAAGCCTTCTTTTAAAAAAAGAAAAAAAAAGTATATTGTTCTATTAAACCTTTTACTGTTTAAATAATTTGACTTTGCTCGTTTTATTTTAAGAAAATATAAGTTGAAAAAGCATTTTCATTCACTATTAGAAGATTTGTCAGAAAAAAAAACAGTCGCCAAAAAGATAAGCGTTTTTTTTTTTTTTTTTTTTTTTTTTTTTTTTTTTTTTACTCGCAATGTAGAGCCCTGCATACTTCTTTTCAAGTTAACGCTTTTGTAGTTTTGATTACAATAGATCTGAATGAATGAACCTTGTAAGGGAGGGGCACTAAGCATTGCCCGGTTAGAAATATCAGGAATTTTTTTTTCTTTTTTTCAACATCAGACTAAAAGAATCGTAATGAAGGAATCGGAAAATTAAGGTATTTTTTAACGATGCGATTCCGATACCTCCCAAAATACACGATTCTTACGATTAACGATTCCGATTCCGATTAATCGTCCCACCACTAGCAACAACCAAGAGATTCACAGTCCCAGAGTTAGTAAAGTAAAATCAAAAACCAGTATAATAGGTTTAGACCTGGTTTTAGGTTTAGACAACTGATATATTTCTTCAGTTCATCTGGGCTTGTTCATTGTTCTTTTTGGTTTGTCCAAAGGCTTTTTCTTTTATTTTTTCTTTTCAATAGGTGGTGAATAGAAATCTAAAACCAAAAAAAAGTTGATAGAACTCAGTGATTGCCAAGGATCCCAATTAGAAAATTAGAGAGAGGGTTATGTTCTTGTGTGTATCAGGCCGGGGGGGGGGGATATAGTGATTAAGATGGGATAGATCTTTCTACTTAAATAAATTTACTTTATAAATATTAATAGAGGTAGGTTTTTGAAAGCATTGCCATTTAAAATTGCAACATTTTTTTTCTTATTTTTCTTTCTGTCCATTGGATAATTTCTTTGCGTGGGGAATCTGGTTGCTGAGCGTTTAAACGCTCAGCATCAGGTCATGATTTTTCATGGACTTTTAAAATGGATGAAAATTAAAATTGTAAAATTTTTATGTTAAATAGATTGACTTATTTTTGAGAAATTTTTAAAATATAAATAAAAGTACTCCCACAATTTACACATTGGGAAGTATTTTATAACTACATGCACCTTCAATGCCGAGATTGCATATGCTCAGTGTTTGTGTAGCAGATGGTGTGGGATTGATTAGTAAAAGTATGTAATTTATTGAAAGGATATACTCTTTATATGTAAATTAATTTTTTAAAAAGTAATGAAAGAAATGCTTTAGTGAATGTGTTTTGAGTTTGTATTAATTCTTTACATGTCAGGTTTGAATGTATTAAATTTTGTATAAATGAAAATATTAGTTATAGAAAGAAAAATAGGTTGGAAAATATTACTGTTGGCAGTTTGAGGCAAATGAATTGTGCGGGTTTAAGGTCGAAAAAATCAGCAGGATTAAGTAATTTGTATAGTGGAGAAATTTCAATATTCATGCGACACTGGTTTCTTTGTAAACTCTCCTGGACTGTTATATACTTTGAATGATTATTTGGGCCAATAAGACATCATCTACAAGTGTTGATTTGTCTAGTTTCTGTCTTACAGTTGGTATCAATTTGTTGACTGTCTTTTGTTGGGTCTAGAGAAGTTTAAACAATTTCGTCTTTTTTTAAATATTGTATCAGTTTTACTTTTTCAAACACTTCACCAATGTTGTTTTTAAATATTTTCTTCAATTATTTATACATATTGTGTTTTACTATTATCTGTTGGTTTTTGTATCTATTCCACTTCTTAATCTTTCTTTTTAGGCCTTTATATAGGATTTTTTTTCCTAATTTTATTTGATGGCTTGTCTGCTTTTTTGTTTCCAGAGATTTTTTTTTTTTTTTTTTTTTTTACATGGGTCATACCAAGCTATTAAAATTATTTTACTGTTCTGTTATTTCATTGTATTCTTGTGTTAATTGTGTGATGAAGGGGTGCTTGTATTTTCCTTTAGGGCCATGACATAGGGCAGGGAGTCGATATAATAGAGAAAATCCTAATTAACTTGGCTAGTATGTATGTGGTTGTAATAAAAGTGGAAAGGAAAGAGGCTAAACTGGCGGCACGCCATTGGTTTTATGGTTGACGGTCACGTGAGCGATACAGACAGACAAATGAGAAAAGTTGAATAAATACAGATGTGAAGTAAACAAGGGGATGAGTTGGAAGAAGGTATTGAAAGAGTGTCAAATCGTGGAGTTGGAAGTTTTGACAGCAGTGTCTCCCTAAGAAATTAGGCTTTGATAAGTGGTGACTTTAAAAATAAAAAAAATATCGAATGATTCGATATTCGTTTGATACCAGATTTCGATGGATCGTCTGGGTTGAGAAGGCTGAACATATCTGTAAATTGTGCAAAATAAAAGAACCAGCAACAGTCATTCCGTTGAGGTTAACCCAAGATGCCTATGCAGTAGGCAACAACTTTGAGATAAACCAGACTGGGATGAAATTAATCAGACCATATATAAGGAATGCCATAGTCAAAGTGGTATGAGACGTATTTATCCACGGACACAGACTAATCTTGCAACTGTTTGGGAAATAAAGTTGGGGATAAGTTATTGTTGCTACCCTTGCCATTTGGCATACAAGAACAGAACGTTGGCGTCAAAATTGATGTGCAGTGTTTGGCACTCATAGACATGTTCCTGTTAGCGCAAATCGCTGTCAGATGTTGAGGAAGCAACAATCTCAATTGTACTGAGAACTGAAAAAGCTGAAGTTGATCACAGCGGCTTGGTTGAGGGAAAAGCAATCTATTTCTATTAAAGAAAAGGATTCTCTGCTACATTTAACGACAAAGGAAGGACCAGGACTAAGGTTAGAAGTGCACCATGAGCGAGGCACCAGATCAGCTGTGCAATAACATAACAAAGAACAGACGTGGATTGAATAATGTGCAATAACATAAGAACAGACGTGGATTGAAAACGGTTAGAACACATGAAGGATTAATTCCACTTATAGCTATTGAGCAACCGACTAAAGAAAAAAATTCGACCTGTAATGAATCGGGGTCGAATTTCGTACGTCCATGAAAACTGGCGGGCTGAAAAGATACATTAAGCGCCAAGAATATCCTCGGCAGAACAATCAATCATGGGGAGGGGGAGGGGGTCGAACCGAAAAATGAGAAGCCTGCTTATTTCTGCAGAATTTCTTACACAAAAGAAATAATGGAATGTACTTTAAAAAACTGTTAATAAGTGATAGGTGGAAAATTTTCCTGAGAAACTTATTAAGTACAGTAATATTAATGAATTCAATGTTGCCAATTCAAAGTTTATAACCAGTAATTAACTAGATAATAGAGAGAAAGTGACTTTAATTTCAGTGGAATTCAAGAATTTATTTTGACATTTTGTCTGTACAACTTGAATAAATCTATGGTGTCCCGCTGGTCAACCCCCAACGCAACTGAAATTAATCGCATGAGTTGCAATACACCATAGGTGTTTCATCATTGGCGAAATCATCCCAAGATTGTTTGGTTTGGGCAAAGTATTGTCCAACGTGTCCAACCTCATTCATTAAAAAATATTTAATAATCTATTAATATTTATTCTAGTTAATAAATGTTCTATAAATTTGTTTCACCTAACACCAAATAAGTTGGCGTACATGAACGTGTGCAAATCATACAAAAACATTTTGACGTCCTAATTTAAAAAAAAAAAAAAATGTCCAATAAAATCCATGTTAAACAAAATGATCCTAATGAAATCGCAGTTGAGACCCGGAGGGAGAATTTGGATTTCCGGCAGATAAAATAACACTTAAGTGCTGATTCAATAAAAAGTAAGGTGATTATTTTTGTATGAGAAATTTTACATCGTATTAGAAAATAAAATGAGTTCTGATCAGTTCACATCATCCAATTCCAAGGTTCATTTTCAATATTAGAAAAAAACAAACGATTTTGGTAAATGTCATGATAAAACAGATCCAGAAATTGAATCTTGACCAACGACACTTAAAAGCTTAAAAGCCTCTGATCCGAATTATTTGAATTTAGTTTAACTTTCTATTGTTTGGCATATGAAGAGAATCTGCAGGAACTGTTCAAAGTTACAGAGAAAGTTATGATCGTAAACACTCGAAACTTAAGAGCATAAGTTATTGTGGGATTAATTTAAAAATGGTCCCATACTTTTAATTTAAATTTTCTTTTTCATTTCATTTTTGGGGTTCAATTTTTTTGGTTGCCAGTTCATCGGGACCATGTAGGTCTTCTGCTTCTAGCTGAAATTTTCCTGTCAAACTGACTTCCAGGTTTGTCAGTGGAGTTGGAAAAAGAAAAAGAAGTTGCATCCTTTCTGCTTCATTTGTTCCATGATCATGATCCTGATTTGCTTGTTCCTAAATAGGAACAATAGGACAGAGTTAGACACCAGGCTCGTTTTTTTAATGTGGAGAAAAGGAACAAAAATAAAAATTGTCTCAGTCGTTGAGGATTTCTCCTCCACTGACAAAGAAATTGAAGTGCAGCATCTGAAGAACAGATCTTGACCAACGACACTTAAAAGCTGCAGTTGCGCGCATTAAAACTTCCGTCACGTACACAATTCCATTATGCTTAAGCATATCTGCGTCTTCACGTGGAAAAATATTTTTTGATCCAATTCGAGCCAGTCTTACCGACATTGGAAACGTCTCGTCTTCGCCGACAACAACTTACAGCCATCGCTGTCGTCGCCATAACCAACCAACTAACCAGCCTTATTTTTTATTTTTTAAAAACAATGTTTACAAAATGTCTACGCACGTTCGTAGACATTTTGTAAACATTGTTTTTAAAAAATAAAAAATAATACTTCTATTATGTTTTAAACGACTGTAATAGTTTATTTTGGAAGTATATTTCATAAAGAAAATTGAAACCCACTTTAAAAACAGAAATTACGAGTTTTATATATTTTATTCGCAGTTTTTTGTTGGGGGTGTCAAAAATTCCGCCTAAAATTCTGATACACCTACCGGATCACGTGACTCTTCTGGCGGCCATGTTGTAAGCCCTAACGGTATTTTTGGAGATTACCATACTTTTTTTTTACGAACACTTCTTTTTTTTTTTACGTTTATAAAAAACAACCACGCAAAAAAAAAAAAAAAAAAAAAAAAAAAAGGTCGACCTAGACGAGAGTGCCCAAAATGCCGACCAGGACTGAGATATGACACGTGACCGGATGTAATGGAAGAAATATCTCATGTATTTAATTTAAGCCGTCGTTTCGTATCTTACAACATCGTATCTTACAACATATACAACAAATATTTTCTGGGTGGACACTAGCTGTTTACTTTGGGCATACTGTAATCCTTTCTCCTGGGTAAAATTAAGGAGAATTTCCATTCTTGGAGAAGTAGCCATTTTTTACAAGCGATACGGTAGAGAGAAGAGTGTTGCCAAAGTAAATTCAAGTGCCTATCAGGGTTGACAGCTTGGTTTCTTTTTCAATTTTGGCTTTTTTCTGATAATTTTATATAAATATTTATAAATTATTAAAGATTAAAGAAAAAGTTACAATAAAGTATTTGTTGTATATGTTGTAAGATACGAAACGACGGCTTAAATTAAATACATGAGATATTTCTTCCATTACATCCGGTCACGTGTCATATCTCAGTCCTGGTCGGCCATTTTGGGCACTCTCGTCTAGGTCGACCAAAAAAAAAAACAGGACGAAAAGTCAATTGCCGAAAACATTACTTATGTCAGTATTCGTCTCTCGAAATAAGTACCACGTCTTGCACCGGATGATGCACACAAAATTAGAAAATTCAGAATATTGTCTTTTTAACGCTTTTCCAAGTAATACCTTTCTTTGCTGTGCATTGACTGTATAAAATCGCATCAATCCAATTCGTTCCTTTCTTCTCGATTCGACGACACACGAGAACATATATCGTCGCTGCCAAAGCCAAGTTTATGGTCCGAATGCCCCTGGGGCAAGATAAAAAGTCTACGTCGAAATAAGTACCTAAGAAGGGACATACAAAGGGGGCGAAAGTGAAAGAACCCGAGAAATGGCGAAGAATACCACCGCTAATACCCGTCGTCGTCTATGACGGATCACGGGGACTAGACAGTCCCGTAACAAGACGTCGCGAGTCAAACCAAACTCTTCGACCCTGAGTGTTACTTTCCGTCAACATTAACAGCTTCGTTAACTGAGCCAAGTCTTTTTTAAAATCTGGTCCCCCTTTCTTTGCTGCGAGGCATTGACTGCGTCTAATTTTGGCCTTATGCCAAAATTAGACGCAGTCAATGCCTCGCAGCACTGAAGACTAAAGCGGAGGAACCCTTAGCAAAACAAGACGTCAAGAGCCTGTGGGACTAGACAGTCTTATCCAGTTCGTTTCAACGAGCTTCCGTAACAAGACGTCGCGAGTCAAGCCAAACTCTTCGACCCTGATCAACCGAGTGTTACTTTCCGTCAACATTGCCTGAGGCTAACCTACTAACTTACCTCATTAGTTCAGTATCGGGTCCGAATGCCCCAGGGCCGAGATAAAGTCTACATTGCCTAGCTCTAGTTCGCTTCGACCAAGTCAGAGATGACATCCTGTAAGCGATTCGCAAAACTCTAGTAAAATCATCCAAGTTTTCCGCCGCAGGTATCCGTCAAGTTAAGTTATAGGACAAAATAAAAAGTCTACGTCGCCTCTTATCCAAAATGAGTACCTAACAAGTAGGCCACATATTGCACCGGATGATCCACACAAAATCTGTCTCATCGTAACACCGGTCCCCGGATTGTGCGAGCGATAGGGTCCCGGTTTGTGCGGGTTTGAGGTTTGGAAACAAGTTCTTCGGTCGGGTTTGAGGTTTGGAAACAAGTTCTCATCGCCAGCCAGCAAGGCGTTTTTATGATAATTCCGTCATGTACTGTCTCCATTATGGTCCGAATTGCCCCTACGTCGCCTCTTATAACATCCGATCGCCCTTTATAACATCCTAATTAGGCCACGTCTTGCACCGGATGATCCACACAAAATGTCTATTTCCCAGGACCAATTAGAAAATTCAGAATATTGTCTTTTTAACGCTTTTCCACGAAATACTCTTTGTTCTTGTATAAAATCGCATCAATCCAATTCGTTCTTTTCTTCTCGATTCGACGACACATGCATCGTCGCTGCCAAAGCCAAGTTAAGTTATGGTCCGAATGCCCCTGGGACAAGATAAAAAGTCTACGTCGAAATAAGTGTGGATAAAATGGCTTACCGTTAAAGAGGTTGCGCGTTTGTACCTGGAGAGCACAAACTAAAAATCAAGATGGCGCCCGCATGCGTTTATGTGGAAAAAAGTCTCGTGGAATCTCGTGGAATCTCGTACCCTGATTCCATAAATAACGAGAAAAGAAAAGCAGGAAGAGAGACGATTTTGAGTCACGAAAACGAACGGACGTGTGTAGAAAGAAGAGGTAGAAGAAAAGAGTGTGGTAAACGAAACAAACAACGACTCGGTTGAAAGTAGAGTTGTAACCAACACAATAAGGAACTAAGGTCTGCTAAAGAAGGTATTCCAACAAAGACGTACGAAGGGGGCGAAAGTTAAAGAACCCAAGAGATGGCGAAGACTCCTATACCACCGCTATACTCGTCGGCGTCTATCACGGATTAAAACCGGCGGATTCTAGCTGATCAGCATGCCTTGCTACGATTGTTTGAATCGATAAGTTCGGTTC
This sequence comes from Euprymna scolopes, assembly GCF_053919585.1. Taxonomy (NCBI): domain Eukaryota; kingdom Metazoa; phylum Mollusca; class Cephalopoda; order Sepiida; family Sepiolidae; genus Euprymna; species Euprymna scolopes. The sequence continues at coordinate 31,772,883 of NC_136515.1, forward strand.
GCAGGCATCTTTGTCAAATTTCAAGTTTTCCGCCGCACAATACCAGTCACTGAAGACTAACGCGGAGGAACGCTTAGCAAGACAATTCTAGCCTAGGGACTAGACCGTCTTATCGTTCCGACCTGCTTCAATTAGTTTCCGTGACGCCTCTTATCGAAAATAAGACCAGATCGAAAATGAGCATACACTGTCTCGAGTATGGTCCGAATTACCCCTACGTCGCCCTTTCTAACATTTTAATTAGGCCACGTCTTGCACCGGATGATCCACACAAAATGTCTTTATTTCATCGCCAAAGCAAAGTCCGAATGACCCTGCGGCAAGATAAATAGTCTACGTCGAAATAAGTACCTAAGAAGTCTGTTAAAGAAGGCATTCCAACTTCAAGACGTACGAAGGGGGGGGGGGGCGAAAGGATGGCGAAGACTCCTATACCACCGCTATACTCGTCGGCGTCTATCACGGATTAAAACTGGCGGATTCTAGCTGATCAGCATGCTTTGCTTACGATTGTTTGAATCGATAAGTTTGGTTCGCAAGAATCTTTGTCAAAATCCAAGTTTTCCGCCGCACAATACCATTCACTGAAGACTAAAGGGGAGGAACGCTTAGCAAGACAATCCAGGGGACGTATCAATCTTATCAATCCGGTTCGTTAGGAGCTTCCGTAACGCCTCTTATCGAAAATTAGACCAGATCGAAAATGATTGTCTTTTTAACAAGAAATACTCTTTGTTCTTGTATAAAATCGCATCAATCCAATTCGTTCCTTTCTTCTCCATTCGACGACACATGAGAACATGCCTCGTCGCTGCTAAAGCAAAGTTATGGTCCGAATGCCCCTGTGGCAAGATAAATAGTCTACGTCGAAATAAGTACCTAAGAAGTCCGTTAAAGAAGGCATTCCAATTTCAAGACGTACGAAGGGCGACGAAAGTTAAAGAACCCGAGAGATGGCGTCTATCACGGATTAAAACCGGCAGATTCTAGCTGATCAGCATGCCTTGCTACGATTGTTTGATTCGATAAGTTCGGTTCGCAAGCATCTTTGTCAAAATTCAAGTTTTCCGCCGCACAATACAATTCACTGAAGTGGAGGAACGCTTAGCAAGACAATTCTAGCCTAGGGACTAGACCGTCTTACGTTCCGACCTGCTTCAACGAGCATCCGTAACGCCTTTCATCGAAAATAAGACCAGATCGAAAATGAGCATGTACTGTCTCGAGTATGGTCCGAATTACCCCTACGTCGCCTCTTGTAACATCCGATCGCCCTTTCTAACATCCTAATTAGGCCACGTTTTGCACCGGATGATCCACACAAAATGTTTTTATTTCATCGTCGCTGCGGCAAGAGTCTACGTCGAAATAAGTACCTAAGAAGTTTGTTAAAGAAGGCATTCCAACTTCAAGACGTGCGAAAGGACGGCGAATACCAGTCACTGAAGACTAAAGCTTAGCAATACAATTCTGGGGACAAGACCGTCTTATCAATCCAGTTCGTTCCGATCTGCTGCTTCAACGAGCTCCCGTACCGCCCCTGATCAAAAATTAGTATCCTAACAAGTAGGCCACATATTGCACCGGATGATCCACATAAAATCTGTGTCATCGTAACACCGGTCCCCCTTGCTACGATTGTTTGAATCGATAAGTTTGGTTCGCAAGAATCTTTGTCAAAATCCAAGTTTTCCGCCGCACTCACTGAGGACCAAAGCGGAGGAACGGTTAGCAAGACAATCCTGGGGACGTATCAATCTTATCAATCCGGTTCGTTAGGAGCTTGCATCGAAAATTAGACAGCGAAAATGATTGTCTTCTTAACAAGAAATACTTTGTTATTGTATAAAATCGCGTCAATCCAATTTGTCCCTTTCTTCTCGATTCGACCACACATGAGAAAATGCCTCTCACTGCCAAATTATGGTCCGAATGCCCCTGCGGCAAAATACTCTACGTTGAAATAAGTACCTAAGAAGTCTGTTAAAGCAGCCATTCTAACTTCAAGGGGGGCGAAAGTTAAAGAACACGAGAGATGGCGAAGACTATACTCGTCGGCGTCTATCACGGATTAAAACCGGCGGATTCTAGCTAGCATGCCTTGCTACGATTGTTTGATTCGATAAGTTCGGTTCGCAAGCAACTTTGTCAAAATTCAAGTTTTCCGCCGCACAATACCAGTCACTGAAGACTAAAGCGGAGGAACGCTTAGCAAGACAATTCTAGCCTAGGGACTGATCAATCTTATTTATGCAGGTCGTTCCGACCTGCTTCAACGAGCTTCCGTGACGCCTCTTATCGAAAATTAGACCAGATCGAAAATGAGCATGTACTGTCTCGAGTATAGTCCGAATTACCCCTTCGTCGCCTCTTATAACATCCGATCGCCCTTTCTAACATCCGATTTAGGCCACGTCTTGCCCCGGATGTCTTTATTTCATAGTCGCTGCCAAAGTCAAGTTATGGTCCGAACGCCCCTGTGGCAAGATAGTCTACGTCGAAATAAGTGCCTAAGAAAGAAGGCATTCCAACTTCAAGACGTACGAAATGGGGCGAAAGATGGCGAAGACCGCTATACTCGTCGGAGTTCGTTCCGATCTGCTGCTTCAACGAGCTCCCGTACCGCCTCTTATCGAAAATAAGTCCTGATCGAAAATGAGTATCCTAACAAGTAGGCCACATATTGCACCGGATGATCCACATAAAATCTTTGTGATCATAACACCGGTCCCCCTTGCTACGATTGTTTGAATCAATAAGTTTGGTTCGCAATCCAAGTTTTTCGCCGCATTCACTGAGGACTAAAGCGGAGGAACGCTTAGCAAGACAATCCTGGGGACGCATCAATCTCATCACTGGTTCGTTAAGATATTGCATAGCGCCTCGTATCGAAAATTAGACCACAACCCAATTTGTCCCTTTCTTCTCGATTCGATCACACATGAGAAAATGCCTCTCACTGCCAAATCTAAGTTATGCGGCAAAATAAATAGTCTACGTTGAAATAAGTACCTAAGAAGTCTGTTAAAAAAGGCATTCCAACTTCAAGATGTACGAAGGGGGCGAAAGTTAAAGAACCCGAGATATGGCGGAGACTATACTGGTCGGCGTCTATCACGGATTAAAACCAGCGGATTCTAGCTAGCATGCCTTGCTACGATTGTTTCAATCGATAAGTTCGGTTCGTAAGCATTTTGTCAAAATTATAGTTTTCCGCCGCACAATACCAGTCACTGAAGACTAAAGCGGTGAAACGCCTAGGGACTGATCAATCTTATTAATGCAGGTCGTTCCGATTACCCCTTCGTCGCCTCTTATAACATCCGATCGCCCTTTCTAATTAGGCCACGTCTTGCCCCGGATGATCCACACATAATGTCTTTATTTCATCGTCGCTGCCAAAGTCAAGTTATGGTCCGAATGCCCCTGTGGCAAGATAGTCTACGTCGAAATAAGTGCCTAAGAAAGTAGGCATTCCAACTTCAAGACGTACGAAATGTGACGAATGATGGCGAAGACCGCTATACTCGCTGATGTTCGTTCCGATCTGCTGCTTCAACGAGCTCCCGTACCGCCTCTTATAAAAAATAAGTCTTGATCGAAAATGAGTATCCTAACAAGTAGGCCACATATTGCACCGGATGATCCACATAAAATCTGTGTCCCCTTTGCTACGATTGTTTGAATCGACAAGTTTGGTTCGAAAGAATCTTTGTCAAAATCCAAATCCAATCTTATTAATGCAGGTTGTTCTGACCTGCTTCAACGAGCTTCCGTGATGCCTCTCATCGAAAATAAGACCAGATCGAAAATAAGCATGTACTGTCTCGAGTATGATCCGAATTACTCCTTATAACATCCGATCGCCCTTCTAACATCTGAAGTGCCTAACAAATAAGGCATTCCAACTTTAAGACGTACGAAATATGGCGAAAGATGGCGAAGACCGCTATACTCGTCGGAGTTCGTTCGGATCTGCTGCTTCAACGAGCTCCCGTACCGCCTCTTTTTGAAAATAAGTCCTGATCGAAAATGAGTATCCTAACAAGTAGGCCACATATTGCACCGGATGATCCACATAAAATCTGTGTCATCGTAACACCGGTCCCCCTTGCTACGATTGTTTGAATTTGGTTCGCAAGAATCTTTGTCAAAATCCAAGTTTTCCGCCGCACAATACCATTCACTGAGGACTAAAGCGGAGGAACGGTTAGCAAGACAATCCTGGGGACGTATCAATCTTATCAATCCGGTTCATTAGGACCTTGCATAACGCCTCTTATCGAAAATTAGACTAGATCGAAAATGATTGTCTTTTTAACAAGAAATACTCTTCGTTCTCGTATAAAATTGCATCGTACCTTTAATCTCAATTTAACATGAGAAAATGCCTCTCACTGCCAAATCCAAGTTATGGTTTGAATCGATAAGTTTGGTTCGCAAGAATCGTTGTCAAAATCCAAGTTTTCCGCCGCACAATACCATTCACTGAGGAGTAAAGCGGAGGACGCTTAGCAAGACAATCCTGGGGACGTATCAATCTTATCAATCCGGTTCGTTAGGACCTTGCATAACGCCTCTTATCGAAAATTAGACTACAGCGAAAATGATTGTCTTTTTAACAAGAAATACTCTTTGTTCTTGTATAAAATCGCATCGTTCCTTTCATCTCAATTCAACATGAGAAAATGCCTCTCACTGCCAAATCCAAGTTATGGTTTGAATCGATAAGTTTGGTTCGCAAGAATCTTTGTCAAAATCCAAGTTTTCCGCCGCACAATACCATTCACTGAGGACTAAAGCGGAGGAACGGTTAGCAAGACAATCCTGGGGACGTATCAATCTTATCAATCCGGTTCGTTAGGACCTTGCATAACGCCTCTTATCGAAAATTAGACTACAGCGAAAATGATTCTTTTTAACAAGAAATACTCTTTGTTCTTGTATAAAATCGCATCGTTCCTTTCATCTCAATTCAACATGAGAAAATGCCTCTCACTGCCAAATCCAAGTTATGGTTTGAATCGATAAGTTTGGTTCGCAAGAATCTTTGTCAAAATCCAAGTTTTCCGCCGCACAATACCATTCACTGAGGACTAAAGCGGAGGAACGGTTAGCAAGACAATCCTGGGGACGTATCAATCTTATCAATCCGGTTCGTTAGGACCTTGCATAACGCCTCTTATCGAAAATTAGACTACAGCGAAAATGATTCTTTTTAACAAGAAATACTCTTTGTTCTTGTATAAAATCGCATCGTTCCTTTCATCTCAATTCAACATGAGAAAATGCCTCTCACTGCCAAATCCAAGTTATGGTTTGAATCGATAAGTTTGGTTCGCAAGAATCTTTGTCAAAATCCAAGTTTTTCGCCGCACAATACTGCGGACTAAAGCGGAGGAACGCTTAGCAAGACAAATCCTAGGGACGCATCAATCTTATCACTTTGGTTCGTTAGGAGCTTGCATAACGCCTCTTATCGAAAATTAGACCAGATCGAAAATGATTGTCTTTTTAACAAGAAATACTCTTTGTTCTTGTATAAAATCGCGTCAATCCAATTTGTCCCTTTCTTCTCGATTCGACCACACATGAGAAAATGCCTCTCACTGCCAAATCTAAATTATGGTCCGAATGCCCCTGCGGCAAAATACTCTACGTTGAAATAAGTACCTAAGAAGTCTGTTAAAGAAGGCATTCTAACTTCAAGGGGGGCGAAAGTTAAAGAACCCGAGAGATGGCGAAGATATACTCGTCGGCGTCTATCACGGATTAAAACCGGCGGATTCTAGCTAGCATGCCTTGCTACGATTGTTTGATTCGATAAGTTCGGTTCGCAAGCAACTTTGTCAAAATTCAAGTTTTCCGCCACACAATACCAGTCGCTGTAGACTAAAGCGGAGAAACGCTTAGCAAGACAATTCTAGCCTAGGGACTGATCAATCTTATTTATGCAGGTTGTTCCGACCTGCTTCAACGAGCTTCCGTGACGCCTCTCATTGAAAATAAGACCAGATCGAAAATGAGCATGTACTGTCTCGAGTATGGTCCGAATTACCCCTACGTCGCCTCCTATAACATCCGATCGCCCTTTCTAACATCCGACTTAGGCCACGTCTTGCCCCGGATGATCAACACATGAGGTCTTTATTTCATCGTCGCTGTTATGGTCCGAATGCCCCAATGGCAAGATAGTCTACGTCGAAAGAAGGCATTCCAACTTCAAGACGTACGAAATGGGGCGAAAGATGGCCAAGACCGCTATACTCGTCGGAATTCGTTCCGATCTGCTGCTTCAACGAGCTCCCGTACCGCCTCTTATCGAAAATAAGTCCTGATCGAAAATGAGTATCCTAACAAGTAGGCCACATATTGCACCGGATGATCCACATAAAATCTGTGTCATCCCCCTTGCTACAATTGTTGGAATCGATAAGATTGGTTCACAATCCAAGTTTTTCGCCGCACAATACCATTCACTGAGGACTAAAGCGGAGGAACGCTTAGCAAGACAATCCTAGGGCCGTATCAATCTTATCAATCCGGTTCGTTAGGAGCTTCTTATCGAAAATTAGACCAGATCGAAAATGATTGTCTTTTTAACAAGAAATACTCTTCGTTCTTGTATAAAATTGCATCGTTCCTTTCATCTCAATTCAACATGAGAAAATGCCTCTTACTGCCAAATCCAAGTTATGGTTTGAATCGATAAGTTTGGTTCGCAAGAATCTTTGTCAAAATCCAAGTTTTCCGCCGCACAATACCATTCACTGAGGACTAAAGCGGAGGAACGGTTAGCAAGACAATCCTGGGGACGTATCAATCTTATCAATCCGGTTCGTTAGGACCTTGCATAACGCCTCTTATCGAAAATTAGACTACAGCGAAAATGATTCTTTTTAACAAGAAATACTCTTTGTTCTTGTATAAAATCGCATCGTTCCTTTCATCTCAATTCAACATGAGAAAATGCCTCTCACTGCCAAATCCAAGTTATGGTTTGAATCGATAAGTTTGGTTCGCAAGAATCTTTGTCAAAATCCAAGTTTTTCGCCGCACAATACTGCGGACTAAAGCGGAGGAACGCTTAGCAAGACAATCCTAGGGACGCATCAATCTTATCACTTTGGTTCGTTAGGAGCTTGCATAACGCCTCTTATCGAAAATTAGACCAGATCGAAAATGATTGTCTTTTTAACAAGAAATACTCTTTGTTCTTGTATAAAATCGCGTCAATCCAATTTGTCCCTTTCTTCTCGATTCAACCACACATGAGAAAATGCCTCTCACTGCCAAATCTAAATTATGGTCCGAATGCCCCTGCGGCAAAATACTCTACGTTTAAATAAGTACCTAAGAAGTCTGTTAAAGAAGGCATTCTAACTTCAAGGGGGGCGAAAGTTAAAGAACCCGAGAGATGGCGGAGACTATACTCGTCGGCGTCTATCACAGATTGAAACCGGCGGATTCTTGCTAGCAAGCCTTACTACGATTGTTTGAATCGATAAGTTTGGTTCGCAAGAATCATTGTCAAAATCCAAGTTTTTCGCTGCGGACTAAAGCGGACGAACGCTTAGCAAACAATCCTGGGGACGCATCTATCTTATGACTTGCATTCGTTAGGAGCTTGCATAACGAAAATTAGACTACAGCGAAAATGATTGTCTTTTTAACAAGAAATACTCTTTGTTCTTGTATAAAATTGCATCGTTCCTTTCATCTCAATTCAACATGAGAAAATGCCTCTCACTGCCAAATCCAAGTTATGGTTTGAATCGATTTGGTTCGCAAGAATCTTTGTCAAAATCCAAGTTTTTCGCCGCACAATACTGCGGACTAAAGCGGAGGAACGCTTAGCAAGACAATCCTAGGGACGCATCAATCTTATCACTTTGGTTCGTTAGGAGCTTGCATAACGCCTCTTATCGAAAATAAGACCAGATCGAAAATGATTGTCTTTTTAACAAGAAATACTCTTTGTTCTTGTATAAAATCGCGTCAATCCAATTTGTCCCTTTCTTCTCGATTCAACCACACATGAGAAAATGCCTCTCACTGCCAAATCTAAATTATGGTCCGAATGCCCCTTCGGCAAAATACTCTACGTTGAAATAAGTACCTAAGAAGTCTGTTAAAGAAGGCATTCTAACTTCAAGGGGGGCGAAAGTTAAAGAACCCGAGAGATTGCGAAGATTATACTCGTCGGCGTCTATCACGGATTAAAACCGGCGGATTCTTGCTAGCAAGCCTTGCTACGATTGTTTGATTCGATAAGTTCGGTTCGCAAGCAACTTTGTCAAAATTCAAGTTTTCCGCCACACAATACCAGTCACTGTAGACTAAAGCGGAGAAACGCTTAGCAAGACAATTCTAGCCTAATGACTGATCAATCTTATTTATGCAGGTTGTTCCGACCTGCATCAACGAGCTTCCGTGACGCCTCTCATTGAAAATTAGACCAGATCGAAAATGAGCATGTACTGTCTCGAGTATGGTCCGAATTACCCCTACGTCGCCTCCTATAACATCCGATCGCCCTTTCTAACATCTGACTTAGGCCACGTCTTGCCCCGGATGATCAACACATGAGGTCTTTATTTCATCGTCGCTGTTATGGTCCGAATGCCCCAATGGCAAGATAGTCTACGTCGAAAGAAGGCATTCCAACTTCAAGACGTACGAAATGGGGCGAAAGATGGCCAAGACCGCCATACTCGTCGGAATTCGTTCCGATCTGCTGCTTCAACGAGCTCCCGTACCGCCTCTTATCGAAAATAAGTCCTGATCGAAAATGAGTATCCTAACAAGTAGGCCACATATTGCACCGGATGATCCACATAAAATCTGTGTCATCCCCCTTGCTACAATTGTTGGAATCGATAAGATTGGTTCACAATCCAAGTTTTTCGCCGCACAATACCATTCACTGAGGACTAAAGCGGAGGAACGCTTAGCAAGACAATCCTAGGGCCGTATCAATCTTATCAATCCGGTTCGTTAGGAGCTTCTTATCGAAAATTAGACCAGATCGAAAATGATTGTCTTTTTAACAAGAAATACTCTTCGTTCTTGTATAAAATTGCATCGTTCCTTTCATCTCAATTCAACATGAGAAAATGCCTCTTACTGCCAAATCCAAGTTATGGTTTGAATCGATAAGTTTGGTTCGCAAGAATCTTTGTCAAAATCCAAGTTTTCCGCCGCACAATACCATTCACTGAGGACTAAAGCGGAGGAACGGTTAGCAAGACAATCCTGGGGACGTATCAATCTTATCAATCCGGTTCGTTAGGACCTTGCATAACGCCTCTTATCGAAAATTAGACTACAGCGAAAATGATTCTTTTTAACAAGAAATACTCTTTGTTCTTGTATAAAATCGCATCGTTCCTTTCATCTCAATTCAACATGAGAAAATGCCTCTCACTGCCAAATCCAAGTTATGGTTTGAATCGATAAGTTTGGTTCGCAAGAATCTTTGTCAAAATCCAAGTTTTTCGCCGCACAATACTGCGGACTAAAGCGGAGGAACGCTTAGCAAGACAATCCTAGGGACGCATCAATCTTATCACTTTGGTTCGTTAGGAGCTTGCATAACGCCTCTTATCGAAAATTAGACCAGATCGAAAATGATTGTCTTTTTAACAAGAAATACTCTTTGTTCTTGTATAAAATCGCGTCAATCCAATTTGTCCCTTTCTTCTCGATTCAACCACACATGAGAAAATGCCTCTCACTGCCAAATCTAAATTATGGTCCGAATGCCCCTTCGGCAAAATACTCTGCGTTGAAATAAGTACCTAAGAAGTCTGTTAAAGAAGGCATTCTAACTTCAAGGGGGGCGAAAGTTAAAGAACCCGAGAGATGGCGAAGATTATACTCGTCGGCGTCTATCACGGATTAAAACCGGCGGATTCTTGCTAGCAAGCCTTGCTACGATTGTTTGATTCGATAAGTTCGGTTCGCAAGCAACTTTGTCAAAATTCAAGTTTTCCGCCACACAATACCAGTCACTGTAGACTAAAGCGGAGAAACGCTTAGCAAGACAATTCTAGCCTAATGACTGATCAATCTTATTTATGCAGGTTGTTCCGACCTGCATCAACGAGCTTCCGTGACGCCTCTCATTGAAAATTAGACCAGATCGAAAATGAGCATGTACTGTCTCGAGTATGGTCCGAATTACCCCTACGTCGCCTCCTATAACATCCGATCGCCCTTTCTAACATCTGACTTAGGCCACGTCTTGCCCCGGATGATCAACACATGAGGTCTTTATTTCATCGTCGCTGTTATGGTCCGAATGCCCCAATGGCAAGATAGTCTACGTCGAAAGAAGGCATTCCAACTTCAAGACGTACGAAATGGGGCGAAAGATGGCCAAGACCGCCATACTCGTCGGAATTCGTTCCGATCTGCTGCTTCAACGAGCTCCCGTACCGCCTCTTATCGAAAATAAGTCCTGATCGAAAATGAGTATCCTAACAAGTAGGCCACATATTGCACCGGATGATCCACATAAAATCTGTGTCATCCCCCTTGCTACAATTGTTGGAATCGATAAGATTGGTTCACAATCCAAGTTTTTCGCCGCACAATACCATTCACTGAGGACTAAAGCGGAGGAACGCTTAGCAAGACAATCCTAGGGCCGTATCAATCTTATCAATCCGGTTCGTTAGGAGCTTCTTATCGAAAATTAGACCAGATCGAAAATGATTGTCTTTTTAACAAGAAATACTCTTCGTTCTTGTATAAAATTGCATCGTTCCTTTCATCTCAATTCAACATGAGAAAATGCCTCTTACTGCCAAATCCAAGTTATGGTTTGAATCGATAAGTTTGGTTCGCAAGAATCTTTGTCAAAATCCAAGTTTTCCGCCGCACAATACCATTCACTGAGGACTAAAGCGGAGGAACGGTTAGCAAGACAATCCTGGGGACGTATCAATCTTATCAATCCGGTTCGTTAGGACCTTGCATAACGCCTCTTATCGAAAATTAGACTACAGCGAAAATGATTCTTTTTAACAAGAAATACTCTTTGTTCTTGTATAAAATCGCATCGTTCCTTTCATCTCAATTCAACATGAGAAAATGCCTCTCACTGCCAAATCCAAGTTATGGTTTGAATCGATAAGTTTGGTTCGCAAGAATCTTTGTCAAAATCCAAGTTTTTCGCCGCACAATACTGCGGACTAAAGCGGAGGAACGCTTAGCAAGACAATCCTAGGGACGCATCAATCTTATCACTTTGGTTCGTTAGGAGCTTGCATAACGCCTCTTATCGAAAATTAGACCAGATCGAAAATGATTGTCTTTTTAACAAGAAATACTCTTTGTTCTTGTATAAAATCGCGTCAATCCAATTTGTCCCTTTCTTCTCGATTCAACCACACATGAGAAAATGCCTCTCACTGCCAAATCTAAATTATGGTCCGAATGCCCCTTCGGCAAAATACTCTGCGTTGAAATAAGTACCTAAGAAGTCTGTTAAAGAAGGCATTCTAACTTCAAGGGGGGCGAAAGTTAAAGAACCCGAGAGATGGCGAAGATTATACTCGTCGGCGTCTATCACGGATTAAAACCGGCGGATTCTTGCTAGCAAGCCTTGCTACGATTGTTTGATTCGATAAGTTCGGTTCGCAAGCAACTTTGTCAAAATTCAAGTTTTCCGCCACACAATACCAGTCACTGTAGACTAAAGCGGAGAAACGCTTAGCAAGACAATTCTAGCCTAGGGACTGATCAATCTTATTTATGCAGGTTGTTCCGACCTGCTTCAACGAGCTTCCGTGACGCCTCTCATTGAAAATTAGACCAGATCGAAAATGAGCATGTACTGTCTCGAGTATGGTCCGAATTACCCCTACGTCGCCTCCTATAACATCCGATCGCCCTTTCTAACATCCGACTTAGGCCACGTCTTGCCCCGGATGATCAACACATGAGGTCTTTATTTCATCGTCGCTGTTATGGTCCGAATGCCCCAATGGCAAGATAGTCTACGTCGAAAGAAGGCATTCCAACTTCAAGACGTACGAAATGGGGCGAAAGATGGCCAAGACCGCTATACTCGTCGGAATTCGTTCCGATCTGCTGCTTCAACGAGCTCCCGTACCGCCTCTTATCGAAAATAAGTCCTGATCGAAAATGAGTATCCCACATATTGCACCGGATGATCCACATAAAATCTGTGTCATCCCCCTTGCTACAATTGTTGGAATCGATAAGATTGGTTCACAATCCAAGTTTTTCGCCGCACAATACCATTCACTGAGGACTAAAGCGGAGGAACGCTTAGCAAGACAATCCTAGGGCCGTATCAATCTTATCAATCCGGTTCGTTAGGAGCTTCTTATCGAAAATTAGACCAGATCGAAAATGATTGTCTTTTTAACAAGAAATACTCTTTGTTCTTGTATAAAATTGCATCGTTCCTTTCATCTCAATTCAACATGAGAAAATGCCTCTCACTGCCAAATCCAAGTTATGGTTTGAATCGATAAGTTTGGTTCGCAAGAATCTTTGTCAAAATCCAAGTTTTCCGCCGCACAATACCATTCACTGAGGACTAAAGCGGAGGAACGGTTAGCAAGACAATCCTGGGGACGTATCAATCTTATCAATCCGGTTCGCCTCTTATCGAAAATTAGACTACAGCGAAAATGATTGTCTTTTTAACAAGAAATACTCTTTGTTCTTGTATAAAATCGCATCGTTCCTTTCATCTCAATTCAACATGAGAAAATGCCTCTCACTGCCAAACTTGGTTATGGTTTGAATCGATAAGTTTGGTTCGCAAGAATCTTTGTCAAAATCCAAGTTTTTCGCCGCACAATACTGCGGACTAAAGCGGAGGAACGCTTAGCAAGACAATCCTAGGGACGCATCAATCTTATCACTTTGGTTCGTTAGGAGCTTGCATAACGCCTCTTATCGAAAATTAGACCAGATCGAAAATGATTGTCTTTTTAACAAGAAATACTCTTTGTTCTTGTATAAAATCGCGTCAATCCAATTTGTCCCTTTCTTCTCGATTCAACCACACATGAGAAAATGCCTCTCACTGCCAAATCTAAATTATGGTCCGAATGCCCCTGCGGCAAAATACTCTACGTTTAAATAAGTACCTAAGAAGTCTGTTAAAGAAGGCATTCTAACTTCAAGGGGGGCGAAAGTTAAAGAACCCGAGAGATGGCGGAGACTATACTCGTCGGCGTCTATCACAGATTGAAACCGGCGGATTCTTGCTAGCAAGCCTTACTACGATTGTTTGAATCGATAAGTTTGGTTCGCAAGAATCATTGTCAAAATCCAAGTTTTTCGCTGCGGACTAAAGCGGACGAACGCTTAGCAAACAATCCTGGGGACGCATCTATCTTATCACTTGCATTCGTTAGGAGCTTGCATAACGAAAATTAGACTACAGCGAAAATGATTGTCTTTTTAACAAGAAATACTCTTTGTTCTTGTATAAAATTGCATCGTTCCTTTCATCTCAATTCAACATGAGAAAATGCCTCTCACTGCCAAATCCAAGTTATGGTTTGAATCGATTTGGTTCGCAAGAATCTTTGTCAAAATCCAAGTTTTTCGCCGCACAATACTGCGGACTAAAGCGGAGGAACGCTTAGCAAGACAATCCTAGGGACGCATCAATCTTATCACTTTGGTTCGTTAGGAGCTTGCATAACGCCTCTTATCGAAAATTAGACCAGATCGAAAATGATTGTCTTTTTAACAAGAAATACTCTTTGTTCTTGTATAAAATCGCGTCAATCCAATTTGTCCCTTTCTTCTCGATTCAACCACACATGAGAAAATGCCTCTCACTGCCAAATCTAAATTATGGTCCGAATGCCCCTGCGGCAAAATACTCTACGTTGAAATAAGTACCTAAGAAGTCTGTTAAAGAAGGCATTCTAACTTCAAGGGGGGCGAAAGTTAAAGAACCCGAGAGATGGCGGAGACTATACTCGTCGGCGTCTATCACAGATTGAAACCGGCGGATTCTTGCTAGCAAGCCTTGCTACGATTGTTTGAATCGATAAGTTTGGTTCGCAAGAATCATTGTCAAAATCCAAGTTTTTCGCTGCGGACTAAAGCGGACGAACGCTTAGCAAACAATCCTGGGGACGCATCTATCTTATCACTTGCATTCGTTAGGAGCTTGCATAACGAAAATTAGACTACAGCGAAAATGATTGTCTTTTTAACAAGAAATACTCTTTGTTCTTGTATAAAATCGCGTCAATCCAATTTGTCCCTTTCTTCTCGATTCGACCACACACGAGAAAATGCCTCTCACTGCCAAATCTAAATTATGGTCCGAATGCCCCTGCGGCAAAATACTCTACGTTGAAATAAGTACCTAAGAAGTCTGTTAAAGAAGGCATTCTAACTTCAAGGGGGGCGAAAGTTAAAGAACCCGAGAGATGGCGGAGACTATACTCGTCGGCGTCTATCACAGATTGAAACCGGCGGATTCTTGCTACCAAGCCTTGCTACGATTGTTTGAATCGATAAGTTTGGTTCGCAAGCAACTTTGTCAAAATTCAAGTTTTCCGCCACACAATACCAGTCACTGTAGACTAAAGCGGAGAAACGCTTAGCAAGACAATTCTAGCCTAGGGACTGATCAATCTGCATAAGCAGGTTGTTCCGACCTGCTTCAACGAGCTTCCGTGACGCCTCTCATTGAAAATAAGACCAGATCGAAAATGAGCATGTACTGTCTCGAGTATGGTCCGAATTACCCCTACGTCGCCTATTACATCCGATCGCCCTTTCTAACATCCGACTTAGGCCACGTCTTGCCCCGGATGATCAACACATGAGGTCTTTATTTCATCGTCGCTGTTATGGTCCGAATGCCCCAATGGCAAGATAGTCTACGTCGAAAGAAGGCATTCCAACTTCAAGACGTACGAAATGGGGCGAAAGATGGCCAAGACCGCTATACTCGTCGGAATTCGTTCCGATCTGCTGCTTCAACGAGCTCCCGTACCGCCTCTTATCGAAAATAAGTCCTGATCGAAAATGAGTATCCTAACAAGTAGGCCACATATTGCACCGGATGATCCACATAAAATCTGTGTCATCCCCCTTGCTACAATTGTTGGAATCGATAAGATTGGTTCACAATCCAAGTTTTTCGCCGCACAATACCATTCACTGAGGACTAAAGCGGAGGAACGCTTAGCAAGACAATCCTAGGGACGTATCAATCTTATCAATCCGGTTCGTTAGGAGCTTCTTATCGAAAATTAGACCAGATCAAAAATGATTGTCTTTTTAACAAGAAAATCTCTTTGTTCTTGTATAAAATTGCATCGTTCCTTTCATCTCAATTCAACATGAGAAAATGCCTCTCACTGCCAAATCCAAGTTATGGTTTGAATCGATAAGTTTGGTTCGCAAGAATCTTTGTCAAAATCCAAGTTTTCCGCCGCACAATACCATTCACTGAGGACTAAAGCGGAGGAACGGTTAGCAAGACAATCCTGGGGACGTATCAATCTTATCAATCCGGTTCGTTAGGACCTTGCATAACGCCTCTTATCGAAAATTAGACTACAGCGAAAATGATTGTCTTTTTAACAAGAAATACTCTTTGTTCTTGTATAAAATCGCATCGTTCCTTTCATCTCAATTCAACATGAGAAAATGCCTCTCACTGCCAAACTTGGTTATGGTTTGAATCGATAAGTTTGGTTCGCAAGAATCTTTGTCAAAATCCAAGTTTTTCGCCGCACAATACTGCGGACTAAAGCGGAGGAACGCTTAGCAAGACAATCCTAGGGACGCATCAATCTTATCACTTTGGTTCGTTAGGAGCTTGCATAACGCCTCTTATCTTGCATAACGCCTCTTATCGAAAATTAGACCAGATCGAAAATGATTGTCTTTTTAACAAGAAATACTCTTTGTTCTTGTATAAAATCGCGTCAATCCAATTTGTCCCTTTCTTCTCGATTCAACCACACATGAGAAAATGCCTCTCACTGCCAAATCTAAATTATGGTCCGAATGCCCCTGCGGCAAAATACTCTACGTTGAAATAAGTACCTAAGAAGGCATTCTAACTTCAAGGGGGGCGAAAGTTAAAGAACCCGAGAGATGGCGAAGATATACTCGTCGGCGTCTATAACCGGCGGATTCTAGCTAGCATGCCTTGCTACGATTGTTTGATTCGATAAGTTCGGTTCGCAAGCAACTTTGTCAAAATTCAAGTTTTCCGCCACACAATACCAGTCACTGAAGACATTGTACCGGATGATCCACATAAAATTTGTGTCATCATAACACCGGTTGCTACGATTGTTTGAATCGATAAGTTTGGTTCGCAAGAATCTTTGTCAAAATAGAAGTTTTCCGTCGCACAATCGCGGAGGAACGCTTAGCAAGACAATCCTGGGGACGTATCAATCTGATCAATCCGGTTCGTTAGGATCTTTCGTAACGCTTCTTATCGAAAATTAGACTACAACGAAAATGATTGTAATGTAAGAAATACTCTTTGTTCTTGTACAAAATCGCATCAATCCAATTCGTTCCTTTCTTCTCGAGTCGACGACACATGAGAAAAGGCCTCTCACTGCCAAATCTAAGTTATGGTCCGAATGCCCCTGCGGCAAGATAAATAGTCTACGTCGAAAAAAATACATGCATTCCAAATTCAAGACGTACGAAAGGGGGCGAAAGTGAAAGAACCCAAGAAATGGCGAAGACTCCTATACCACGTCTATCACGGATTATAACCGGCGGATTATACCTGATCAGCATGCCTTGCTTACGATTGTTTGAATCGATAAGTTCGGTTCTTTGTCAAAATTCAAGTTTTCCTTCGCACTATTGTGGAACGTAGGAACTCTTAGCAAGACAATTCTTAAGAGCCTGAGGACCGTCTTATCAATCGTATCAATCCAGTTCGTTTCGATCAATCCAGTCTTTATTTCATCGTCGCTGCCAAAGTCGTTATGGTCCGAATGCCCCTGTTGCAAGATAGTCTACGTCGAAATAAGTACCTAAGAAATCTGTGAAAGAGTATTTCTTGTTAAAAAGACAATCATTTTCGATCTGGTCTTATAAGAGGCGTTATCTTGCCGCAGGGGCATTCGGACCATAACTTGGATTTGGCAGTGAGAGGCATTTTATCATGTGTGGTCGAATCGAGAAGAAAGGAACGAATTGGATTGATGCGATTTTATACAAGAACAAAGAGTATTTCTTGGAAAAGCGTTAAAAAAGACAATCATTTTCGCTCTGGTCTAATTTTCAATAAGAGCTTGTAACGAACTGGATTGATAAGATTAATCCGTCCCCAGGATTGCCTTGCTTGGATTTGACAAAGATTCTTTCGAACAAACTTATCGATTAAAACAATCGTAGCAAGGGGACCGGTGTTACGATGACACAGATTTTATGTGACTCATCCGGTTCGCCGTTTAGGATACTCATTTTCGATCAGGACTTATTTTCGATAAGAGGCGTTACGGATATTCGTTGAAGCAGATCGGAACTTCGCAGGGCATTCGGACCATAACTAGCGACGATTAAATAAAGACATTTTGTGTGGATCATCATTTTGTGTGGATCAGCAAGACGTGGCCTAATTAAGATGTTAGAAAGGGCGACGTAGGGGTAATTCGGACCATGCTCATTTTCGATCTGGTCTTATTTTCGATAAGCTCGTTGAAACAGATCGGACCGACCTGCATTGATAAGATTGATAAGACGGTCTAGGCTAGAATTGTCTTGCTAAGCGTTCCTCCGCTTCTTCAGTGACTTTGTGCGACGGAAAACGTGAATTTCGACAAAGATGCTTGCGAACCGAACTTATCGATTCAACGCAAGGCATGCTGATTAGCTAGAATCCGCCGGTTTTAATCCGTGATAGACGCCGACGAGTGTAGCGGTCGGCGTCTATCACGGATTATAACCGGCGGATTCCAGCTTGCGTTGATTGTTTGAATCGATAAGTTCGGTTCGCAAGCATCTTTGTCAAAATTCAAGTTTTCCGCATCACAATACGAGTCACTGAACAGTAAAGTGAAGGGACGCTTAGCAAGACAATTCTAGCCTAGGGACTAGACCGTCTGATCAACGGCTTCCGTGACGCCTCTTATTGAAAATAAGACCTGATCGAAAATGAGCATGTACTGTCACGAGAATTACCCTTACGTCGCCTCTTATAACATCCGATCGCCCTTTCTAACATCCGAGTTATGCCACTTCTTGCCCTGGATGATCCACACATAATGTCTTTATTTCATGTCGAAATAAGTACCTAAGAAGTCTGTTAAACCCGAGAGATACTCGTCGATTGGATTGATGCGATTTTATACAAGAACAAAGAGTATTTCTTGAAAAAGCATTAAAAACACAATATTCTGAATTTTCTGAATATTCTGAATTTTCTAATTTGGAAAAAAAGACATTTTGTGTGGATCATCCAATGCAAGACGTGGCCTAATTAGAATATCATAAAGGGCGATCGGATGTTATAAGAGGGGACATAGGGGTAATTCGGACCATACTCGAGACAGTACATGACGGAATTGTCATAAAAACGCCTGGGACCGACCGAAGGAGGAACCGCACAAACCGGGACCCTATCGCTTGCACAATCGGTGTTACGATGAGACAGATTTTGCGTGGATAACGCGGTGCAATATGTGGCCTACTTGTTAGGTACTCATTTTCGATCTGGTCTCATTTTCGATAAGATTGATAAGATTGATAAGACGGTCTGGTCGCCAGGCTCTTAAGAATTGTCTTGCTAAGCGTTCCTCCGCTTTGGTCTTCAGTGACTTGTGCGGCGGAAAACTTGAATTGTATATTTATTCAAACAATCGTAAACATCGTAAGCATGCTGATCAGCTAGAATCCGCCGGTTTTAATCCGTGATAGACGCCGTATAGCGATGGTATAGGAGTCTTCGCCATCTCTCGGGTACGTCTTGAAGTTGGAATGCCTTCTTTAACAGACTTCTTAGGTACTTATTTCGGCGTAGACTAATTATCTTGCCGCAGGGGCATTCGGACCATAAAGGGCGATCGATGATAAATTATAAATGATAAATGATAGGATGATAAAAGAGGCGACGTAGGGGTAATTCGGAAAATATCATTTCCGATAAGACGCGTCACGGAAGCTCGTTGAAGCAGGTCGGAACGACCTGCATTGATAAGATTGATAAGATGGTCTAGGCTAGAATTGTCTTGCTAAGCGTTCCTCCGCTTTAGTCTTCAGTGCGGCGGAAAACTTGAATTTTGACAAAGATGCTTGCGAACCGAATCTATCGATTCAAACAATCGTAGCAAGGCATGCTGATCAGCTAGAATCCGCCGGTTTTAATCCGTGATAGACGCCGACGTATAGGAGTCTTCGCCATCTCTCGGGTTCTTTAACTTTTCGTACGTCTTGAAGTTCCAACTGCTTTAACAGACTTCTTAGGTACTTATTTCGACGTAGACTATTTATCTTGCCGTAGGGGCATTCGGACCATAACTTGGCTTTGGAAGCGACGATGCCAGTGAAGAGGCATGTTCTCATGTGTCGTCGTATGGAGAAGACAGGAACGAATTGGATTGATGCGATTTTATACCAGAACAAAGAGTATTTCTTGGAAAAGCGTTAAAAAGAAAATCATTTTCGATCTGGTCTAATTTTCGATAAGAGGCGTTACTGAAAGCTCGTAACGAACTGGATTGATAAGATTGATACGTCCCCAGGATTGTCTTGCTAAGCGTTCCTTCGCTTTAGTCTTCAGTGAATGGTATTGTGCGGCGGAAACTTGGATTTTGACAAAGATTCTTGAGAACCAAACTTATCGATTCAAACAATCGTAGCAAGGGGACCGGTGTTACGATGAGACAGATTTTGTGTGGATCATCCAGTGCAATATGTGGCCTACTTGTTAGGATACTCATTTACCTATTTTCGATGAGAGGCGTTACGGAAGCTCGTTGAAGCAGGTCGGAACGAACTGGATTGATAAGATTGATAAGGCTCTTAAGAATTGTCTTGCTAAGCATTCCTCCGCTTTAGTCTTCAGTGCGAAGGAAAACTTGAATTGGGGGGGGGAGCCTTTTAGTGCGTGTGCTTCTGCGATAGTTCAGATTCGGGCTCTGGATCTGGTTCCACCTCATCAGACGAAGGAGGGGGCTTTACTGAATCCGTGTATCGGCAGCTCATCTTCACTGCTTTCTTCCGGTAGAAGTTTTCGGGAAGCAAATTTTTCATAGGCTCCATGGCGAATGCCTTTGTACAGCGCAGCTATAATTGCGGTGACATTGATCTTTCTCTTCGTCCAACTTGGACACAGCCTGACGCTCACTATAGTATGTGATATGTGATATAGTACATTGATGAAGATGTACAGTTTGCGTCGTGTGTCAAAGAAAAGTTGGCTTAGTTTTGTCTGGAATGCAAGAATCCCAAACGTTAGATGGAAGAAGCACGTGTATCTCAATACACGTGCTTGGATGTTTATGAGGAAGATGGCACCCCATAATGGAGGCGTGGCAGCGAAATTCCAACAAGGCCGACCGTTTTTGCATAGCCACGGGTTGTTGGGATGACATATTTGATGATTACGCACCCACACAACACACAAACACGCGGGCGCTTGTATCGGATAAGTCCTGGGCCAAGATAAAAAGTCAACATTGCCTAGCTCTAGTTCGGTTCGACCAAGTCAGAGATGACATCCTGTAAGCGATTCGCAAGAATCTTTGTCAAAACTCTAAGTAAATCATCCAAGTTCTCCACCGCAGGAATCCTTCAAGTTATAGGGCAAAATAAAAAGTCTATGTCGCCTCTTAACGAAAAGAAGGTCAAATCGAAAATGAGTACCTAACAAGTAGGCCACATATTGCACCGGATGATCCACACAAAATCTGGCTTATCGTAACACTGGTCCCTGGATTGTGCGGTTCCTCCTATGGGTCGGGTTTGAGGTTTGGAAACAAGTTACCACCGCCAGCCAGCAAGGCGTCAGTATTGTCTGAATACCCCTGGGTCGATGGAAATAAGTACCTAAGAAGTAGGCCACGTCTTGCACCGGATGATCCACACAAAATGTCTATATTTCCCAGGACCAATTAGAAAATTCAGAATATTGTCTTTTTTAACGCTTTTCAAATAAAATCGCATTAATCCAATTCGTTCCTTTCTTCTCGATTCGACGACACACAAGAACATGTCTCTCACTTGCATCGTCACTGCCAAAGCCAAGTTAAGTTATGGTCAAAATGAGGCAAAATAAAATGTCTACGTCGAAATAAGTTCCTAAGAAAGGAGGGATTCCAGCTCCAGGACGTACAAAGGAGACAAAAGTTAACGAACCCGAGAGACGGCGGCATCTATCACGGATTAAAACCGCATTACGATTGTTTGGATCTTGAATCGATAAGTTCGGTTCGACCAAGTCAGTGATTCGCAAGAATCTTTGTCAAAATCTTTAACTCTAGTAAAATCATCCAAGTTTTCCGCCGCACCATACCAGTCACTGAAGCAAAGGAACCCTTAGCAAAACAATTCTTAAGAGCCTGGGGACTAGACAGCCTTATTTAGTATCGGATATGCCTAGCTCTAGTTCGGTTGGACCAAGTCAGAGATAACATTCTGCAAGCGATTTACAAGAATCTTTGTCAAAACTCTACAAGTTTTTCGCCTTAACCGTATTGGTTAAGTTAAGCAAAAAAAATCTACGTCAGATAGAAAATAATTACCTACAAGTAGGCCGCATATTGCACACAATATCAGTCTCATCATTCTTACCAATCCTTTCTTCTTCCTTTCTTCACACTTCGTCGCCGCCAAAGCCAAGAGGGGCAAGTGCCTTCGCCAAGTAAGCGAGAATTCCGAATTAGGCAGAAAACCCAGTCTCGGCGCCGAAACTCTTCACTTATCTCCTCCTCCGAAACCCTCATCCCCTCCTGCAGAGCAAAAGGGTCCCCGTGTATTGTGCGGGTCCCACTTCGGTCTACCAAAGGGTCGGTTTTGAGGCAGCAAGGCGTTTTAATGACAATACTGGAGGTTACTGAGGTGGGCTTAACAAACTAGTAATGACTAGTTTGTTAAGCCCACCCCAGTAAGTTAAGCCCACCCAGGTAAGTTAAGTTATGGTCCGATTATTAGACCTCTGGAGCAAGATAAAAAGTCTACGTCGCCTCATAACATCCGATCGAAATAAGTACCTAAGAAGTAGGCCACGTCTTGCACTGGATGATCCACACAAAGACAATATTCTTTTTAACGCTTTTCCAAAAAACCCAGAAGTACTGTTTGTTGTATAAAATTGCATCAATCCAATTCGTTCATTCTGTCACTTCCTTTCTTCACGCTTCGACGACACACTTGCATCGTCGCTGCCAAAACCAAGAGAGGCAGTGCCTTCACCAAGTAAGGGAGAATTCCGAATTAAGCAGAAAATCCAGTCCCGGCGCCGAAACCCTCCACTTCCGCCTCCCGAGCAAAAGGTTCCCCTACTACCAAAGGGTCGGGTTTGAATTTGGAAACAAGTTCTCAACCACCAAGGCGTTTTTATGACAATTCCATCATGACTGATGTAGCCGTAAAGAATGGGTTCCAACTTGAACTCAGCACCTGAAAAGTAACATTCAAATTCTCTAACCAGCAACTGTCCGAGAGACTAGTTAGAGTCCGAACACGGTACCCCAGTTCGATACAAAACACCTGATGAAGGCAAAACGGCCGAAACGTTGTGACTATAACAACCAGTCCGACAATCTCAATAAA
Source organism: Euprymna scolopes (assembly GCF_053919585.1). Taxonomy (NCBI): domain Eukaryota; kingdom Metazoa; phylum Mollusca; class Cephalopoda; order Sepiida; family Sepiolidae; genus Euprymna; species Euprymna scolopes. The sequence goes on from NC_136515.1 coordinate 31,795,653, forward strand.
TGAAAACACCTCATCTCAAAAATACAGACAATTAATATTTTGACCTCTAACCAGTTTTTGCGGACAATCCCCGATTGTCAACTTGTCAACTGAGTAAGAGTTTTTAAGACTGAGTAAAAGTTTTTAAGAGTTTTCATATCCCGGTACCTCACTCTTAAATCGTACAATGCTTCAATTGAAAAATGTTGCAGCCATTTTGGCATATTACAACGCCATTATGTCATTAAAATTACATAAAGTAAAGTTGGAACAGTTTACAATTTAAATCGTAAACCGTTCGAACACGGGACTGATTTTCAGCAATTTTAATAAGCTCAATGTTGCTTAATTTTGATGATGACTAAGATTAAACTTGCTTAAGTAGATTAAACTTGGTTTACTTCATTTTGACGGTGACTAACATTAAACTTGCTAAACTAGTTAAACTTGCTTAATTAGTTAATAGGTTATCTCTACTGGTAATGGTAATGGTAATACCAAGTGACTTCCCTTCTGTTCATGTTGTGATTTAAGTGATTTAAGCTGCAGTATATTGGGATTGTTGCTGGAGACGAGTAGATTTAATGGGTGATTGAAATGCCATTAAAGCGATCAATCTATAGACAGATTTTGTCTGGATCATCCGGTGCAGGACGTAGCATACTTTTTAGTACTTATTTTGATCGGATGTTAGAAGAGGCCATTTTAATTTGCCCCACGGACATTCGGACCATAACTTAGCTAGCCTGTTATTGAATTAATTAAGTGGGCTTTACAGGGAGTAAGGCCAAAATTTGACGCTCAGGAGGACCACATTTTAGCACTGAACCTGAACCTGAACCGCAGGAAGTTTAGTAACGAATTGAGGCACAACAATCAGATAGGCCGATGAAGTCTGCATTCTCGGTTTGGACCGAGAGAGCTGGAGAAAAACTGGTCGGAGAAAAACTGAATCGTCGGTTAAGACCTGGAAGGGTCTTTCGCTCATCCTTTACTCTTTACTTGTCTGTACTGCAAGACCGGCTTACCTCGATTGCAGAAAGTTCAAACGAGGGCGCCTTGGGACTTTACTTCGTCTGAAATGTCTAGTTAAAATGTCTGAATTATCGCTACTTGCAAAATCTCAATGTCAATATCTCTTTTTTCATCACATCCTTTCTGCTTCCATGATTTACTTGTTTGCCCCTGTTATTTAACAGGTCTCACTCAGCTAGACTTAAAAACTGCAGTTGTGCACACACATCAAAATTTCCGTCACGTATACGCGAAGAATTACATCTACGCGAAGAATAAAAACAAAATTGCATCCTGACGCTGAGCAGGTGACATACCACGTGATCAATTTTTTTGATCATTAGACATAGGGGATCGTCTTGTCTTTGCCGATCGTCTTGTCCGTAAATATGCTGCTGTCGCCACGGGACTTGAAGACAGGCAAACACAGCCATTAGACCATGCGGTTCGAGAAGTCTCAACTAGAACGACAATGCTGACAACTGGGTCTTACAAAGCAATAAACTAGGGGAAATAAAAAAAATTGTTCTGTCAACGTAAATTCGTCACGCAACTGAACATCAATGATAGATAAGAATTGGAAGGCGAGTTTGTCAAATCTGCCAAAGTTTTACACATGGTTGAGTCGAAAACAGACTTGTCCTGATAAACTAGTGCAACTGGCATAGCGTACCTCACTGCTTCTCATGCAAAACCACAACAGTCACGGCAACTCTGAACCAGACAAGCCCAGCAACGAACTAGGACACAAAGACCGCTATGCCTTAGGGGAATGAACTTGTTTCCATCGTCACACTCAAGATGACTTTTAAGAGGATATTCACTTTTGGCAGAACGAGAACGCCCTATCCAATATCCAATCCAGGGATTGCGAATATCTCGCTGTCGTCAGGGATTGCGAATATCTCGCGTGTCTTACAGTTAAACCCAGGATGACGGTTGGTAACGACCAACCGTCATCCTGGGTTTAACTGTAAGAAAAATGATTTCATTTTTTTTTGTCTCAGCAGAATTACATAATTGCATAAATGATTAAACCATTAAATTCCACATTAACAGTAATGTGGAATTTAATGGTTTAATCATTTATGCAATTATGTTTTCATCATCTTTTCTTTTACATCATGTAAAATGCAGAAAAATATGAATGACCTCGCAAACATTTCACATTTGCATTTCTAGTTGTTTGATACTGATGATGTTTGATGATGTCTGGAGTGGCTTTATTAAGCCACTCCAGACAACTTCTTACAGTTAAACCTATAGATGAAGCCTAACAAATTTACACAAATAAAACAAATTAAAATAGCCTTGATAGCAAGAGAAAATATTGCTCATACATACCCGGTTAATTAGGTTAAAATTATTTCCATATATGATATTTAAAATTCGTCTAAAATGAACTTCAATTTTCTCATTCTGAGCAGCGCTGTTTTGATTTGGTAACATGTTAATATATTTAATTGGTATATGATATATTTAATTATATACCTGCATTTTTATTACACACCAATTGAAAAAGACTCAGTTCTTGACATTCAATTTTCCGTCATAGCAATCGAACTAAATTTTTAATTCATCTGTTTTGCTTTGAAAGACATGTTTTGAAAGAATTTGTCTGCCTTTTGACGCAATTTTCAAGCAATCTAAAAAGAAGTTACAAAGCCTCATCGGACGACAGATTTGTAAACGTGTCCGACACGTTTTTACAAATTTTTTACAAATTGTTTTTACAAATTTTCATGATTGTTTTTACAATTTTTAGAGCGTCCCGTGTACAAAATATCTATAATATAAAGCTGAATGTGTGTGTGTTGTCATGAATGTGGTTGACTATTTTTAAAAACTGATTACATATAATGATAGAAGATGTATCGAGACACAGGAATGGGTATGTTTGATCCTGCAGAACAGTGGTTCCTTAAAATTGTGGGGTCTGCGTTCACGCCTGATCCAAAAAGTATGGAAATAAAAAAACTAAAAATTAAAAAGAACGGTTACAAGTGTTTGTGTACATAAGAATACTTTGATAAGTTTATTTTAACTTACATAGGGATGGTATAATAAAATTGTGGGGTCTACGTTCGTGCCTGGCCTCCATAGAAGGGAAATAGGCACAAACTTTAATAAAGACTTTTCATATTTATCTGCGTAAGTATACTTTGATAATTATATTTCAGTTTGAAAAAATATGGTATAATAAAATTATGGGGTATTCGTTCGCGCCTGACCTCCATAGAATGGAAATATGTCACAAAGTTTTTTTAATATAGATCCACAGAATATGGTGATAAGTGTTTCAGTGTATGTTATGGGGTTTTATTTTATTTTTACTTTGGTTTTGATACCCTCGAAGGCTATCTCTTTTAAACCCTTCCTTTTCATAACCTATCATACTTTAATAAATCAGAGTCCATTTTCTTTAGACTGTTTCTGAACCAAGTCAACAATGGGTACTTTTATATATATATATATTTATTTCTAAGCAGTAAATATACAAGTAAATATTTATTTATTGTTATTAGCAAGTTGAGAAAACCGATTTAAAAACACAAGTATTGCATAATTTGCTATTAAATTACATAATTTATTATAAATTGAAAAAGAAATTAGGGGTTGAATTACCTTTTTTCAGCTTGGAAAGATAGTAGGTCGAATTATTCAATTTTTTTCACACATTTTTATTTTCGGTTTCTGATATTTCGCCGTCCAATTTCTCGTATCCTAGAATTTCAATTTCCTCTCCTCTCAGTGTTTGGATCACAGATGGCTTCTCAGACCAATCTGAGTGTGGAATTTGTGTGGGCAGAGAAGGCAAGCAATGCTTGGCAGGGGGCGCTGTTGTTCAGCACGATTTTTTCTTGCCTCCTTTGTATGATGGATTGGTGCCACAGGCACCGATCCTGAGATGTGAAGATCAAATTTAGGGTGGATTTGAGTTGGTCCTGATATCGCAGTAGAGGGCGGCCGATCCCAACCAACGAGGTCTGTGCCTCATGATTGTGGCCTCAATACTGCAGCTGTTTGCTCTCTCAAGAACAATTGTGTTGGTTACATAGTCATACCATTTGCTCGAAGTTTTTGTTGGTGGAATTTTTCGAGTTTAATGAGATCACTTTGGTCTCACACCCATACAGAAGCATATCCGGTGGTATACCATGAGTTTAGTTTTTATTGAAAGATGTTTATTATTGAAGACGTGCTTCGTCAGTTTACCGAAAGCTCCATAGGCGAGGCAAATTCGGCTTTCTATTTCATTCTCATTTGAGCACTTTTCTGATTTTATGCTACTGAGATATGGAAACTAGGAGTGTCATTTATGCTTACGTCCTGTAACATCGTATTGAGTACTGGTTGTACACTTTTGTCTTACGAAGAGAGTCCGAAGCAATGGTAGGCTGCCGTGAAGTTGCTTACGGATCTCTGAATGTCTTCCTTGGCTAAGGACCATGTTGTCATCTGCATCTGTGATGTTGTTGGAATTTCACAAGGCTTTGAGATTTTAGTCAAACTCTTACCAAGCTGTTGATAGAATTCTCGTTTCACTTCACCCTCGGCGTCTAGGGTTGGTGCATATGCCGAAATGACAGTAATGAAGTAAGGCAGTGGGACTGTAAGACACATAAGTCTCTCATTTACAGCTGAGGCACGATATGTGACTTTATAGCAAAGCCGCTTAAACGATACCCTTTATAGCAAAGCCGCTTAAACGATACCCCACAGATGCAATATTACAAAATAACAATCTCAACATTCTTCTTATAATTAAGAAACACCAGAAAACTTACTTTGTCATTGAAAACTTCTTAAACATTTGATAAACATGATGCATTTCATTAGAATATTTTAACATAATTTTCAATACTTTTATGGTGCTTAATCATTTCTACTAAAGGAATTTATCAGTACTTTGATTATTTCTTTAGCTGATATTGAAATTGCTTTCATAAACAATATTTATAGACATCAAGTATAGACATAGTAGTATATCTTTCATTTTGGTCTCTTGTTCTTACTGGATTCCAGGACAAGAATTTATCTAGTCTGGTGGAGCTTGAGGTCACTTGGAGAAAGTGCACCATTCCTTGTAAAAGTTAGCTATAGTGAGAAGATCTTATTTGGACTGCGAATACTATGTGATTTTAAATATTTGGTCAGGGCTTACTTCTAGTGAAAAAGTATCCTCATGCCATGTTTTTCTGACAAACCCCTGTACAGAGGGACCTTAGACACTCGAGGACAGTGTCTAGTAAGCATTCAAGTTCTCTCAGAACTTGAACGCCTACTAGACACTATCCTCGAGTGTCTAAGGTCTCTCTGTACAGGGGTTTGTCAGAATTTCTATTTAGAAATAGAAAAACTAAAACTATTTATTTGAAATATTTATATTTTTTAAATTTTTGTTTTGATATAGATAAACATTAAATAAGTTCTTGGATATAACTTTAAATTTAAATAACCTTGATTTCAGTAAAACATTCCAATTATAGTGCTGAAAAAGCTTCAAACAGAACTAGCTTTTAAGCTGTTTAAGTATTGTTTTAAGAAGAATTGCTTCTCAACACCCTGGAAAACCTCGTCTCGTATATAAAAATCCAGGTGATCGGTCATCTCCTTCTCAATACAGACCAATCAGTCTCCCGTGCGTCATGAGTAAGTTACTGGAATTTGTGTTAAATAGAGTAGTAGTAAATCACCTCAGCAAAAATAACCTTCTCAGTATTATGCAAGATGGTTTCTGTTCTGCTAGATCTACAGCAGATCTTATAGGATTAGTGAATCTCTCGACAAAGGCTTCTTTTCTAGGACAATTGCTCTGGACATATCAAAGGCCTTTCATATGGCATAACGGTCTACTCCACAAAATTCCAGCCACGGTATAGCTGGAAATGTCTTTTCAATTATTAAATCATTTCTCTCTGATAAGTTCATAAGAGTAGTGGTTGATGGGCAGAAATCAGAAGCCGGAGTTCCTCAGGAGTCCATCTTTGGCTCTTCCTGCTCTCCATCAATGATCTGCCAAATCACATCATAAGATCATTTGTAGACATTTATGCTGATGGCACTCCCATCTATGGCAACACTTCAAAGAACAAGTTTTTTCTGATTCTCTCTCCTCTGATCCTGATCATGTGGTACAATGGGGAAAAAGTGACTGGTTACTTTTAATGCATCTAAAACCAAGCTTCTATCTTTACATCTGATGATGGAAATACTCTGATCTCCATCTAGCATCAATTGAAATGAATGGCTCTTATAAGGCTCTATGTTTTGACAAGCTTCTAGGTCTGATCTTAACTCATGATCTGAGATGAAACATGTATCCATTGCAAAGGTTGCTGGAAAAATGGTGGGATCGTTCTACCACTTCAGTAGATATCTCACTGCTGATGATAAGAGGCAAATATGTCCAAGGATGGAGTACTGTTAACACATTTGGGCAGGATAAGCTGCTAGAAGCAGCTTATTCTGCTTTGACAGTTAAAAATAGACTTCATAACCTAGTGAGGGATGCCCTTTTCTCTTCTCTGCAACCTCTTTCCCACAAAAGAGACATTGCGAGCTTGTTTCTGTTTTATCATTATTTCATGGCAAATGCTCGTCTGAGCTTTAATTTCATGAAAAACACTTGTCTAGTTGAAACCACTATCAATAATTTCCCCCACTTTTTATCTCTTTATAAATGTTGATTCCATGAACTAAACTTCTTTCTTAGAGCTGCATGCATGTGGAACTCTGTTCCGTTTTCCTGCTTTCCAACTGACTATAATATGGTGTCTTCAAGTCCAACGTAAACAAATTCTTAATAAGTCATCCCCTTAAGTAATCCAATTCACCAAATTTCCACTACTAACGATTACAACAACATTTTCCCACTGACTAATGTACACATTAACTCTTATCGTCGAGTGGCCTCTTAGCCTTGATAAGTGGTGACTTCTTTGCAAAAAAAAAACTTCAGAAATATGAATATAAAACAGCCTTGAAAAGGTGAAATAAAAATTAAAATAATAGAAAACTAAATATAATTTGGTTTAATCCATGTGAAGTAAAAGCAAAGTATATCTAAAGTTATCTAAAATTATTCAGACAATGGTAAACTTAGTTATTGTTGTATCGTAAATATGCAAACAATAATAAATGATAACAATAATTAATAATAATACAGTGGGTGTAATAGTAACAGTAATAAAAGCATTTCTGTAATTGTAGAATCAAAAGCAATGTTTATTTCTTGATTGACCATTTTTTATCATCTGTTCAAGTTTCTAAGATTTGTGGATCAAAATGTTTTATATTCAAAATGGCCAAGTCTTTAATGTCCAGTAATCTTCAAATTTCCTGTTATATATCCAATAAAAGATTGCAATAAAGGAATTCCATTCCCAATCTTGGCACTGCAAGAGAATTAAATATTTGATTATTAAAAATATATTTGTATTAGACAAATTGTGTTATAACATTGTACATTAACTTAGTTAAGGGAGAGGAAAGTCAACAGTTCAAATCAACAGCAGCAGAAATATAGAGATGACATGATGATGTGAGAATATAACATGAGTAAAGAGCTGTAAAAATTAATAAGAAAGCATACAACTCCACATGAAGATGGAATGCCCTTGTGAACATGTCGTTAGTCCATTAGTGTCACAATGTTTGTATTTAGTTGAGCCAGATTCAAAATATAAAAAACAAATATATTTACATCGTTTTCCACAAATGATGTAAAAAATGTCAGGATAATAGATAAAACTGAGGTTCGAAATACCATTAGATGTTAGTTCGAATCCTCTAGCCACACTGATGATTCTTTGTTATGAAAAATATGTATATAGATATTGAACAATATTTATTATAAGCTGCCTTTAAGAAAGAGTTCTCTGTAAGGGAAACACAAAAGAAATATTGCAAAGTTCCATTACAGAGGTTGACTTTCTCTGCTTGATAAATATTAGTTCCTTTTTTTGTTTGTTGTGTATTTTATTTCAGTAGCCACAAACATTGGATGGAAGTCAAAAATGACTTCAATCCAGGGTTCTAATCCTGTGACTGGTGGTATGATTTTATCTAGCCCTATCAATAATTCATTAATAATATATGTATGTGGATATTGAAAAATATTTATTATCCAATATATTAATAGGATAGCGTGTGTGTTACTTATTTTGTGTGTCACGCTTACATTTGAGTGTCATTTAATTATTATGGACTTCCATTTCTTGTAATAAATAATTTTTAATAAGAATTCTTCATAAGTTTCGATTATAGCTGATGGTACTCAAGGTCATTTATTTTTTTTATAAATAATTTTATCAAGAATTCTTCATAAGTTTTAGTTTCGGTTTTGATTATAGCTAAAGCAACTCAAATTATATATATATATATATATATATATTTTTTTTTTTTTCATAAGTTTCCATTTCAGTTTCGATTCAAGATGATGCATCCAAGACATATGGATATATTTTTTTATTTTTGAAATCGCAACTTTATAATATATAAAAATTGATAGAAAATTTATCATATTTAAATGTACTTTATGACTGGGCTATGCCGGGCGTTCCTGCTAACTTAGATAATTACTTTTGCAGTTTTAACAAAATACCTACAATAATATCTGGGCACCTCCATTTATGCTGAACATCCACAGAATGCCAACATCAATATATTACATATGAAAGAGTAATTATATATATAATAGAAAGAACAGATTTCAGTAAGGATATTTTTAACAGTTATTTATTCATCCGTCTGGTCAATCAAAGGTTTCAACCATATCTCAAACTTTCCAGGAAATGGATTCATGAGAAAAAAATATACCTGCAAAATTGAAAAATCGATTTTTGTTTGTAAATAATATTGCATCTATATCTATTCATAATGTTAAGCTATCCACATATGCTTCTATATATAGTATTTTCAAGGTTATGAGAGGTTTATCTCTACAATTATATAAATGCAACGTTGTCTGTGTGTGCATGTGAGTTCGTTCCTTATAGATTCCGAAACGACTGAACAGATTTTCTTTAACATTTGCAGAACTTCAGTCTGGGAGTGGTCTTAGTTGAGTTTTGCCGCAGAATACCCCAGATAATTACCGATAATCAAAACCGTTATTTTAATTTATTTATCATCGGTAAAGTCATTTTTTCCATGTCGTTGCTTAGCAACAATGATAGAACAACAGGCCATGAAAATTCTACTGTGTTTTTTGTTGTTGTTTTTTTGCATGGCGTGGTGTGTAGGTTAAAACTCTGCATGTAAATTTCTTAATTTTATCTTCATTAATTGCAATGAATTTTATAAGACTTGAAAATTTATGCATTCTTCTTTTTTTTGCATGATGTAGTCTGTAGGTTCAAACTCTGCACGTAAATTTTTTAATGTTTTTTTTTTCGTTAACTGGAAAAAAGTTCTACTTATATATAAAAGGCACTTTGTCTATGTGTGTGCGAGTTCGTTCTCTATAGACTCCAAAACGATTGAGCCTATTTTAAAAAAAAATTCACACACATGTACCTTATGTGCCTGAGAGTATTTTTAGATAGGTTTTGTATCAGAATACCTCTGATAAGTATCAAAAATCGATAATCAAAGAAATATGATTAAAGAAACAGTCCAATTTCGGCCAAAGTTAACACTTTTATGTAGCCTACCAACATAATTGCATTCAAGAAGTTTTATCACCACACAAGTCGAATGGCTTGGTCTGTAAAATCAACAGTAGATTCTTTGATAAGACAGAGGCGCGTTCAAAATGAATGCTTCACTTCAGAGTATAATTGGACCATTGTACTTGACTTTTGCATTTTAAACTTAATTCAAGTCATTATATAAAATTAAAAATAATTTCATAAAATCAACAGTAGGTTCTCTAAACTGCAATGTAGACTACAATGACTAACTCACTACAGAGAGGCATGTGACGCTTCCTCCCAGTGCACAGCAGTGAGTTCCTGACTACAGCAGACAATGAGTTGATTTGATTGATGAATGTGCAATTTCACCGATTTCGATGACAATAAAAGTATTAGAAGTGTGGAACATTTGTTAATCCTCTTTAAATCCCGAGCAATGTCGAGTCGCCCTGCTAGTGAAGCATAAAAACGATGTTTTATATTTAATGTTTTATTTTTATATTTCAACTTGATCACAAAATGTAGCAAAATAAAAATGAAGTTGGAAAAAACTTGAAATTTGTTTATTGGGTTGTGTTTACGTGAATTAGTTTTACCGTTTATGAAGGAAGAATGTTGTACTTTTAAAATTTTTTTAATTTCTAATGTATTCGCATTCATTTCAACCGACAACAAACAAGACACAATCGATTTCAGTATTTATAATAAATGTTTAGAAACTGAAACAAATGTGATGAACAGTAAAAATAATAATATTATTATTAATAATAATAATAAGAGTTGAAACAAAAATGATAGTAAATAAATACAGTAAAATATAAACAACATTGGTAATAATAATAATACTTCCTGGGGAACAGAAAATATGGTTATAATAATAATAATAATAATAATACTTCCTGAGGAACAGAAAATATGGTTATAATAATAATAATAATAATAATAATAATACTTCCTGAGGAACAGAAAATATGCTAAAAAGGAAAAAGAAGAACACACAGCCTATTATATATAGACCAAAGAATCACGAAGGAGGTAAAAAGTAGAAAAATGAATATAGCCATGGCATGGATCGATTACAAGACATACAATAAGTATGGATAATAGAATGCCTGAGGATGTACAAAACACTAGGTAAGATTATCAATTTGATAGAAAATGCAATGAGGACATGGAGACTTGAACTGACAGTTGATGGACAATACATAGCTGTGATCAAAATACAAAAAGGTATCTATCACCACTACTGTTCATCATAGCCATGATGCCCCTTAACAATATACTAAGAAAATGACAAGTCAGTTACAAGTTTACTAATGCAAATGAAAGAATGAATCACCTGAAAGTATTTGCAAAAACCAAGAATGAACTAAAGACAAAAAAAATCAGAATTTTCAGCCAGGATATGCGAATAACATTTGGCATGGAAAAGTGTACACTGCTAATCATGAGAAGGGGAAAACTAGAAGCAATGGAAGGTATGGTACTACCCATTCTGAAAGCAGCACCATCAAAATAACAGAAATAAAAGAGAAAATTAGAACGGAATACCTCAGAAAAATAAGAAAGCTTCTCGAAACGAAACTATTGTGAGAAATTCTGCAGAAATAAGCAGGCTTCTTATTGGTCAGTTTGTCTGCCCACAATTTTGTTTGAACTATTCAGATTGCTTGTTATTTACTAATTGCCGAGGATGTGCTTGGCACCAAATTTATCCTTTCAGATCATCAGTTTCGATACAGACTCGGTTGAAGATGGACGCTCGAAATTCACTCAAAATTACTTTCTCTCTTTGAGACATATTGATGCCCTAATGTGGGGCGAAATATCATGCCCTTATGTTGGGTGAATTACACTATTGTGCTCTGTAAATCAATTGACTTTCTTCATTACAATATAATGTCTGTCAGAGATGAAATTAAGGTCTACAGTTTAACCTGTCATTTGTCTGCCATTTGGACAGTTATCTACAGTGGACTCCTCGAGGCTAGCCGACTTGCAGTAACCATCTTGGAAGATATCACTGAACTCTTCAACCTGTACAGTGTTCTTCATCGGCAGAGTTTTGTACACAGCGTTTATCGAAGATGAACTATTGCTCCTTTGGCGATATTACCAGCCCATTACGGCAGATAGCTGAAGATGACGCATCTTTTGCAACTTGGATCTTTTTGCTTTAATAAAATTTACGTTGAAGTTTAAAAGGTGAGTCTGTTGTAATTCTGATTGGTTTTCTTTTATTCTGCCAGGGGCAAAACCTATGTGTGAAATTTCCTCACACCGGTTTTTTTTGCAAGAGTTGTAGTCCCCCCACCTCTTATTTGTTTTTTTCTTGCAAGAGTCACGTTGATTTATAATTGTAGTTTAAATTCTTAACCTGCAGTATAAATGTTGACATTTCTTTTGTTCTCATTTTTTATATTGAAGCGTTCTTAGATTTGTTGTAATTTGTAAATTTAAAAAAAAAAGGTATATTATCCATCTTATTAAAAAAAAAAAAACCACATCCATCTTATTAATTTGTATCTGCTTGAAAAAAAAGAAGCGTTCATTCTTAAATTGTAATTTGAAAAAAAAACAAAACAAAAAAAAACGTTTTTTGTTTGTTCATTATTTATCAAGTGAAGATATTATTGATATTCCTTGATCAGAAGATAATATAAAAAATTATTAATTGTAATTATATTGATGTTGTTTGTCTGTTGCTTAAATGTTGTGTTGGAGAATTTAGTTTAAATTTGGTGTGGTTTCAAATCACCGCCTCCATTATTTTTTTTCCTTCTTTCTTTTTTCGACCCCGCTCCTTCTCCTACCGGTTAAACACAAGTGAAACATTCGCCAAACACGAGTGAAACGAACATATATAAAAAAAACACCAACAAAAGAGGCAATTTAATTTTTACCCTTTAGATGAAATTAATTTAGATGCAATCCACAAACTCCCAATCTACTCTTGAGTGCATAAATTTCGTTCAAGAATTAAATAGAGTCGTTTTTTTGTTTTCATGGGGACCAACCTCACTAATATTACGTCAGCAAAATGAATACAGCTCATTCTGGCCAAGTCGAAAAACTAGCCCAGGGAGCAACGACCGACGCTACCAGTCACGTTGTCCGAACCCACCAGCAGCAGGAGCAGCCATTCTGAGCAGCAGTTCAAACAGTCCTTATCAGGGCTAATGTTTTTCACAAATGCGATTCACCACTGCTTGCTTCTTGAGACCCACCGGCAGCGAACTTCACTTCCAGTCTCCAGTGCTCCAGCTCATTCCTGCAGCTTTCCAGCCCTTGGTGCCTCCCAGCTCGCTCCAGCACCTCCAGATCACTCCTGCAGCTTTCCAGCCCTTGGTGTCTCCTGCAGCCTCGCCTGCCACCTTACTCGCACTTGGCTCCCTGCCGGTCGTATGTTCCTAAACACTGATCCCTCTGTTCTCAGAGTCGTCCGTTCCTTAACACTGATCCCTCCATTCTCAGGGTCATCCGTTCCTCAACACTGATCCCTCCGTTCTCAGTGCTGTCCGTTCTCAGGGTCGTCCGTTCCTTAATACTGATCCCTCCATTCTCAGGGTCATCCGTTCCTCAACACTGATCCCTCTGTTCTCAGTGTTGTCCATTCCCAAACAGTGATCTCTCCGTTCTCAGGGTCGTCCGTTCCTTAACACTGATACCTCTGTTCTCAGTGTTGCACATTTCTTAACACTGACCCCTCCGTCTCAGTGTCCACGATCCGTTCCGAACCGCCTTGACGTCCAGCTGATCACTCCAGACCCAGTGAACAACCCTGAACCATGCTACGTCTAGAGTACCTGTTCTCAACCTTAGCCTCCAGTGACGTGCGGCCCTCCAGGTGACCAGCAACCAGATCCAACGATTAATTTTTTTTGCTACCTTTAAAAAAATAAAAGGTGAACCCTCGTCTTTAACCAAATAACCTGCGTCTGTCATTCTTTTTTGCCCTTTTTGCTGTTTACCGTGTGCCTGTGTCTACCTTGTTAGTTGTTGGGTCGATTGTCCCCGGACGACTGGCCCCGCAACAAATTGTCCCCATGTGGTCGAATTTAGTAACTCAGCTTAGCTAAGGTTGATACGATTTGTCTCCTTTGCACTGTTAAATTATATTGTCGCTTTAATAGATATTTTATTTGGCTGGTGTTGTGGGTCCCCAAATTCTTTCATTTTTTTTCTTGACAACTATAATTTAACGTTGTTGGAAAATGACAACTTGTAGTTTCACCCCTTTTTTTTATTCCAATGTGGTAACAGCCATTTTAATCTTTTGTTAATTGCATTATTGGTAGTGTTGAAACATCATGTCTAATTCAAATTTGCTTTCTCGAATAGAAGCAAAAACATTTCGAATAACAACAACCCTAGCTTGGATAGAAGACAAGCTAGATGGGGAATCTAAAAGGAGTTTTTATCCAATTATAGTACTCAAAAAAACTTCAACCAGAACTAGTGCCCATACTTACATAACTGTTTAAACATTGTTTTAAGGAGAATTGCTTCCCATCACTCTGGAAAATATCATCAGTATGCCCTGTATTTAAGAATTCAGGTGATCGCTCATCCTCCTCTCAGTACAGGCCAATAAGTCTCCTGCGCGTCATGAGTAAGCTGCTGGAATCTGTGTTAAATACAGAAGTAATCAACCATCTCAGCAAAAATAATAATGGAGGCAACCTTTTTAGGGCAATTGCTCTTGACATATAAAAGGCTTTTGATAGGGGATGGCATAAAGATTTACTTCACAAGATCTCCAGCTATGGTCTTCTGAATTATTAAATCATTTCTCTTTGAGTGGTAGTTGGTGGGCAAAAATCAGAAACTCACAGTATTAATGCTGGAGTCCCTCAGGGGTCCAACTCTCTTCCTGATCTACAAATCACATCCTTACATCATCTGATCTTCCAAATCACATCCTTACATCATTCATAAACTGATGATATTACCATCTATGGTAGCATATCTAAGACCGTAACTGACCAAGTTCTCTCTGATTCTCTCTCCTCTGATCTTGAGCATGTGGTACAATGGAGAAAGGAGTGGCTGGTTACTTTTAATGCATCTAAAACCAAGCTTTTATCTTTACATCATCAACACTCTGATCCTCATCTGGCATCAGTTTAAATGAATGACTCTCATCTTGGGGAGGCCTATTGTTTTGACAAGCTTCTGGGCTTGACCATTACTCTTGATCTGAAATAGAACACATACATCAAATCTGTTGCCAAGGCTGCTGGAAAAATGGTGGGATCCTTCTATCGATCCAGTAGATATCTCACTGCTGATGTAATTCTCTATCTATATAAGAGCCAGGTACGTCCAAGGATGGAGTACTGTTGCCACATTTTGGCAGGAGCTGCTAGAAAGGACTTGTCCTGCCTTGATAGAGTTCAAAATAGATTTCGTAGCCTCGTAGATGTCCTTTTCTCTTCATTGCAACCTCTATCTCACAGAAGAGATGTTGCGAGTTTGTCTCTGCTTTATCGTTATTTTCATGGCAAGTGCTCGACTGAGCTTCAATCAATGGTCCGCTCTCGCCGAACTTTCACAAGAAACACTCGTCTAGCTCGTCTATCAATAATCCCCCCCCACTCTTTATCTATGCCTAAACCTAAATGTACATTCCATGAACAAAGCTTCTTTCTTAGAACTGCACACCGTTTTCCTGCTTTCCAGCTGACTATAATCTGATTGTCTCCAAGTCCAACATAAACAAGTTCTTGATGAGCTGTTCCACTTAAGTTAACAAGTTTATCAAATTTACATTACTAACGATTACTATATTGTCCACCCTTAACCCTTATCCTCGAGTGGTCTCTGGGCTCTGATAAGTGGTAATGCCTCTGTAAAAAAAAATAAAAATATACATAAATAGATATCCAAGCTTGATGATCTTTTTGACCAGTTAATTATAAAGTCCTCTGTAGAGGAGAGATTGAATATTTGTCAAGATTCGGCACAGTTTATGGCAGAAATTACAGGGAAATTGGTGAGTTTGGGATTTGACCCGGGAAAGTCTAATGCTTTGTTTCTATGAAAACAGAATTAGAGTGTCCTCAAATAAATTTGAATTTTGTAGCTTCCTTAGAAAATTTGAGTTTTGCACATCTAATTTAGATGATGCGGATAAACTCCTTTTACTAAAATCTAAATTGGTGGGAAAAGATCGAATGATCTGTGTCCAATTTGGATATAAACCCCAAAAATTACAAGCAGGCTTTGGCTTGTTTGAAGGGAAAATTTTAAAATTCATCTTTGATTGCAAACAAAATTTTTGAGGATATTATTCCTTGATCAGTGCAATTTTTATCACTTAAAGACCTCAAAATTCTTCTCGAGCACGTTAAGCTAAAATTGACTGAGACAAATCATTTAAAACAGACTTTTTTTCTGATAATTCTCCATCAGAAACTATGGTTCTGTTCACTAAATTTCCGAACAGCGTGCATAGAGAGTTAATGAATAAATCTAATGAACGTTTTCCCTCTCTTTCTTCCATCATGTCGTACACTTTTGACATTTTGGATATTATGATTGGATCACCATTAGTTGTGCCAAGGTGGGAAAATAGCCTGCCAAAAATGTTGGCTTCTTCATCGGATCCAAAATCCAATATGGCGATGGATACCTAAGGATAAACACATTTATTCAAAAAAGAGTAGTAATAACTCTAAGTCAATAATGGTAAGATTAATAAATTTTGCAAATTATGTATGGTTACTGATCACCCGACTAAAGTTTGTCCCAAATATCGGGACTTTGACTTGAAAATTAAAAGAACCAAAGAACTCAAATTATGTATCAGGTGCCTAGGTGAACACTTTGAGACTGTTTGCAAGGGGATAAAGGGTTTTCCTTATCCTTGTGCCGTTTGTGGTTTTAAGAACCATTTTTCTCTTATGTGCCCCAAAAGTCCCAAACTTCTTTTGTAGAACGTACATCATTATCGGGACAGGAAAAATGTATATTTCCTGTGTTCAAAATATCAATGAAGTGCCCAGTCTATTTTTACTGTCTTTTGGATACAGGTAGCCAGAAATCCTTCTTTTCTGAGGTAATATTTAAGTCCCGGGAATAAATTAAAACCAGGGATGGTAGAAATGCCTGTTAATATGCTTGTGGGAACTAATTCATTAAAACTTAGGGAGCTGGATGTGTCTCTTAAATTGGGACATCTGCGTCCCTTTCACTTTTCTGCTTTGATTGCAAAAAATTCCAAGTGGACAAATTTGACGAGATCATATCAAAATTAACTAAATAGGGTTTTCATCTTTGTCCTGGATACTCTAAATTGAATGGGTCTGGCATAATAGGCCTGGATCTTATTCAACGGATAAATAATCTCTGTTTAATTAAATGTTTGGGAGGTTCTGCATGGAAGTCCCAAGTACATAATTCCCTTCGGTGAGGGGTTTAAATTTTTTAATTTCAATGCACAGGTTAAGGACGAATTACCAGCCTTTGATAAAGTTATTAAAGCACTACCTACTTATGAAGATGCACTTTAACTGTTTTTCGACGATTCTGTTGTCGAACATTGAGTGGAAAGATCTTTATCCCTAGACTCCATTGGTATTGATGAAACTAAAAAAATTGTCTTCTTTTGATGAAGAAAAAATAAATGCCTTCAAGGAGGTTATTGTTCTTAGGAACGATAAATATTATATCGATTTGCCATGGGATTCTGAAAAATTTCCTAAGGTAGAATCCAATTTGTGTGCCCTCACTGCAAATAATGCAGAGAGTGGCCCAGTCCTTAGACAGTAAAGGACTGTATGATGATGCAAGTCTTCAAGGAGTATGAAGACTGTTGGATTATTGAATTCTTCTCTGTTCCATATGAGATATATATGGATTTCCCACAGACCTGTAATCAAGGAAGGTCAGGGAATAACTATGAAGATCCGTCCAGCATTCAACTGTTCTTTAAAACGTAAGGGTGGTACTTCAATTAATGACACAACTTATTCGGGCATCAACTTAACTGCACAATTGCTAGATATTTTACTAGCTTTCAGGAAAAACAAGTATGTTCTTCTGGGCGATTTACGTAAAGCATTTTTACAGATCCATTTGAAATCTATCCAAGATAATAGATTTTGTTTCTTTCTTAGAGTGGACAGAAAATTGTACACCTACAGATTTAATGCAATTATATTTGGTTTTAATGCCAGTTCATTTATACTGAGTTTTATACTCAAATTCCATATCGAAAAATATGAGGCAGATTTAGTCTCTTACACGATTTTCAAAAACTTCTTTGTTGACAATTTAGTCACCACTAGTAGTGACAGTGATTTATTGATTTCAGTTTATAGCAATGTTCGCGACACCAGGTTTTGAGCTTCAATCCTGCAATTCCAATTGCAGGAGATTGCAAATTAAAATGCTGGAAGATGATTCCATTGCATCTCCTTCCCCCACCCATGAAAAGGTGCTGGGGTATCAATATTCCCCTCAACGAGACTCCTTTAAAATTACTCCCACAGTAATAGACGATAATGTCAAAACAAAATGTGGGATAATATCTCAAGTATCGAGTGTTTACGATCTGTTATCATTACTTCTTCCTGTCACTGTTCAGGAGAAGATTATTATCAGATAATTATGTAAAAATAACTTATCATGGGACCAGCAAATCCCTGAAGATTTTATTACCTCATGGCAAGTACATGCCAAGGAGTTGAACAATATATGGGACTTTGAATTCCCCAGATGTGTATTCCTGGTGGACTCCCCAATTGAAATCATTTGTTTCTGCAATGCATTTAAGCATGCTTACGGATTTTCTTTATATGCCAAACAAGTGGCTCCGTGTTCATTGTCCGAAGCTAAGGTACAAGTGGCTCCGTGTTCATTGTCCGAAGCTAAGGTGGCTTCCATTAAAGGAAAATCACTCCCTATATTATAATTGATGGCTATATAACTAGCCCTTAGAGTTGTTCCTCAGGTTTTGAAGGCTCTAATGCCTATCAATATCAAATCATTTTTTCTTGTATCTGATGCACAAGTAGCCCTGTCATGGGTTTTAAACAAGAAAAGTTTCAAAAAATAATATTTTTGTGAAAAATCGTATATCAGATATAAACAAATCTATTGAGGAGGTCTGCCTTAAATGTGGGGTAACTACTAAATTCAAATATGTTCTTTCACTGGACAATCCAGCAGATCTTTTAACCAGAGGCATTACAAACCTCTAAGTTCGAACAGATGTTCAAATCTTGGATCTGTGGACAAGATTGGCTTAATGAAGTTACCATCTGCTGGCCCATATCTCCCTTACCCTGTCTTAATGACAATAATAAAAAAATCGTAACATCTATGTTCTTGGATGAAGCTAATTCAGATGAGAGTCGTTTACAAATTAAATATCTGATTTCTTCACATTATCTAAGGTGATTAATGTCTTAGAAAAAGTTTTAAGATTCGGTCATTATTACGACACCGAAGTACTGACACCTATAAAAGAACTAAATTGTTGTTTTTTTTCTCATATGCAAAATGAAGCTTTTCCCTTGGAATTGAATTATTTGAAACAACCTTCAAATAAGGTTGAACCCCTAAGGGTAATGGCCCTTGGCTTATTTCTAGATAAAGATGGACTGATGCGAACCCAAGAACACATTAAGAACTTTGAATGATGTAAAATTCTATATGATGTAAAATTTCCTAAACTTAGGAAAAAATAATCACCTGACGAAACTGGTCATTATTGAATCACACTTGAATTGACAAATTTCTTACCTGTCACTTATTGACAGTTTTTTAAAGTATATCATTATCTTATTTAAAAAAAGTAATGATTATCCATTACTTTTTCTTCCTTTCTTTGGCAGTGTGTGAGAAATTCTGCAGAAACAATTTTGTTTGAACCATTCAGATTGCTTGTTATTTACAAATTGCAGAGGATGTGCTTGGCACCAAATTTATCCTTTCAGATCATCAGTTTTGATATAGACTCGATTGAAGATGGACGCTCGAAATTCACTCAAGCCTAAAAAATACTTTGTCTCTTTGAGTCATATTGATGCCCTAATGTGGGTTGAAATGCTATCATTTGCAAACACCAATGCCCTTATGTTGGGCGAATTATTATGCTGTTGTGCTCTGTGAATCAATTGACTTTCATCATTACAATATAATGTCTGTCAGAGATGAAATTAAGGTCTACAGTTTGATCTGTCATTTGTCTGCCATTTGGACAGTTATATACAGTGGACTCCTCAAGGCTACCCGACTTGCAATAAATATATATAGGAGAAAGCGAATTAAAAGTATAAACACATCATTAGTAAGATAATCTGGACTGTTTATAGATTGGATGAAAGTAGAACCGAGCATCTCGACCAGAAAACCAGGAAACTCATGGCTATGCACAATGCACTACACCCAAACGATAATATTGAATGACTATGTAAAAAAGGAAAATGGAGGAAGAGGGCTGGTTTGTATAGAAAACTGTATAAATAACAGAAAAAGAATTAGAAAAATACATAATGCAGAACACCAAAAAAGAGTACAATATCCTATTGGACATGGATATACAAATGGAAAAAACCTATTCAAGCAAGAGACCAGAGGTCATAATGGTTAATAACAAGGAAAAGTCCTGCCAGACTGTAGACTTTGTCATTCCAGCAGACCAGAGTGAAGATCAAGGAGACAGAGAAGCAGAACAAATACAGGAACAGGCCAGAGAACTCAAAGGGATCTGGAAGATGAAGAAAATCAAGATAACACTACTAATACAGGGAGACCCATAAGTCATTTTACAGTTTGAAAATGAAACAAATTTTTCTTGAATGACTATTTAATTAGTTCTTTTTTTTTTTACTACACAGCTTAGAAAAGTGTGGAAATTTGTTCTGATTTAATTACGAAAGATAATGTCTCTTGAGTAGCCTCCATTCTTGGCTTTGCAAAGTCTTTCTAAGCTATTCTCCATGGCATTTCTTAACATCGAAAGTTGTAGGAAAAGAATTTCCTGTCATATGTTTGCCTTAAGTTCTTTGATAGTTCAAAGCTTATTTGCATACACTTTGTCTTTAAGATATCCCCAAAGCTGAAAGTCTGGTGCAACCAAATCAGGTGAACGTGGAGGCCATTCAAAATCAGAATCTTGAGAGATTTGAATTTTGTTTGAAACATCACAGTTAACAATTGCATTGTGGCGCTTAGCTTGTATGTACAATTGGTCCATCTTGTTGCCTTGGCTAACTGAGGTTACAACAAATACCCTGGCATATTTGCTAACTGAGGTTGAACAAAATTCACTAGCATATCTCTATATCTCTCAGCAATTACAGTCACAACATTTTCATTCATATCTTCAAAGAAAAAGGGCCCAATAACCCTTTCTGAGGTTACTCCACAGTGTGCTGTGACTTTAACTGAATGCATTGGGCTTGCATGAACTTAGCATGAATTTTTAGTACCCCAGAATCTAATATTCTGCTTATTGACATACCCATTCAAATGGAAATGAGTCTCATCTTCCATGATCAAATTGTGAATAAACTCATTGACATTTCTTGAAGTCTCCTGAAACCTGACAATGTAATTTAGTAGTTTCTGAAAGTCTGGTGGTTGTAAATATTGCACTAATTGAACCTTGTAAGGATACATGTGCAAGTCTTTTTGAATGCGCTGTAGAGAACTCTGTGAGATAGCAAGTTCTTGGAACGCCTTCGAGTGGATGTGGCTGGGTTCTCTTCAATGCTACGCCTCACATCTTCAGTATTTTTAAGTGTACATACTGAGCAACCTCGTCCACATTTAGACTTATCATTTACAGAGCCCTGCTCTTGAAAAGGCATCAAGTTAAATCTTGCAGGCTTACTAAGACGATATCGAACACTGAAATGGTGCATATAAGATGTTTGCATTGCAATGATTGATCATCCATTTTCAAAGTAAAATTCAATTATCTTCACTCGTTCGTCTGTTGTAAACTTATCCATAGCAATATTTTCCACAGATTCTATTTGATAATTCTGAAAAAGAGAAATTAAAATATGTTAATAGAAAAAAAGTTATTTAATTTTTTAAATGTAAAGTGACTTATGGGCAACCCTGTAGTAGAAGCGCTAGGAAAAAACTTTGAAAAAAGAATGGGAGAGATTGGAATCAAAGGGATGGCTGAGAAGATACAACAGACAACAATAATGATAACGGCTGAAATATTGAGGAAAACCCTTGACTGCGGAGACTAAAACACATGATCCACAACCGTTAGCTGGACATATAGAAACTGCCATAGAGATAAAACACAAACACTACATGCAATCATGAAAACTGAAACTGCAGAATGTAAGCTACCCCACTCCTCGTTTATTTATTTATTTTTTATTTTTCTCGTGTCACCATAAACTAGTGTCACACCAAATAAGTGAGGGTCAAGGAGGATGGAAAGACAGAGAAGAGTAAGTATTAACCAGACCTCCGCTGGATGGGTGCAAAGATGACTGGAACCTTGTAGAGGCTTATTGCCATCCAATGAAGACTAATGGTCGCTGCTAATGAGAAATCAATGGTAAGTGGCTGTTGTGATAATGCAAATTCATCTTCAAAGGTTATTGAAAGAAGTGGAGAGTACTGGAAATTTTAGGAGACTTGTTGGCACCACTATATATATATATATATATATAGTGTTTGGATGTTTGTTTGTTTTTTACATGGGGGTCACCGCTTATCAAAGCCCAGAGGCCACTCGAGGATAAGGGGTTAATACATATATATTAGTCATTGTGATTTTAGTGTAGTAAACATTAGTGGGAATTTTGTAAATTGGATTACTTAGGGGGACGGTTCAATAAGAACTTGTTCACGTTGGACTTGAAGACAATCAGATTGTGGTCAGCTTGAAAGCAGGCAAACGGAATAGAGTTCCACAGGCGAGCAGTTCTAAGAAAGAAGCCCTGTTCATAGAATCTACATTTAGGTGTAGGCACGGATAACGAGTGTGGGTAATTGTTGATAGTGGTTCTTGCTAGACGTGTGTTTTTCATGAAAGTCTGGCGAAGGGGGACCATAGATTGAAGTTCAAATGAGCACCTGCCATGAAAATAACGATAAAGCAGGGACAGGCTCGCTACGTCTCTTCTGTGGGAAAGGGGTTGCAGAGAAGAGAAAAGGGCATCCCCCACTAAGCTACAAAGTTTATCTTGAACTCTGTCAAGACAGGATAAGCTGCTTCTAGCAGCTCCTGCCCAGATGTGGCAACAGTACTCCATCGTTGGCCAAACCTGGCTTTTATATAGGTAGAGAATTGCATCAGGAGTGAGATATCTACTGGAGCGGTAGAAAGATCCCACCATCTTTCCAGTGACTTTGGCAATTGATTTGATATACGTGTTCCATTTCAGATCGGGAGTAAAGGTCAAGCCCAGAAGCTTGTCAAAACATGAAGCCTCCCCAAGACGAGAGCAATTCATTTCGATTGATGGTAGCTGGGCAGCAGAGCGTTGATGATGTAAAGATAGAAGCTTGGTTTTAGATGCATTAAAAGTAACCAGCCACTTCTTTCCCCATTGTACCACGTGCTCAAGATCAGAAGAGAGGGAGTCAGAGAGAACTTGGTCGTTTACGATCTTCGAAGTGCTTCCATAGATAGTAGTGTTGGCAGCATAAATGTCTATGAATGATCTAAGGATGTGGTCTGGAAGATCATTGTTGTAGATCATGAAGAGAGTTGGACCCAAGATGGACCCCTGAGGGACTCCAGCATTAATACTGAGAGCCTCTGATTTCTGCCCATCAACCACTACTCTTAAGAACCTATCAGAGAGAAATGATTTAATATTCTTAATGAGAAGACATTTCCAGCTATACCATGACTGGAGATCTTGTGAAGTAGGCCTTTATGCCATACCTTATCAAAGGCCTTTGATATGTCAAGAGCAATTGCCCTAGAGAGGAAGCCTCCATCGAGGAATTTGCCAATCCTATGAGATATAACTGTGAGCACATCTGCTGTAGAAGCAGAACAGAAACCATATTGCATGTCATTAAGAAGGTTATTTTTGCTGAGATGGTTGACTACTTCCTTGTTTAGCACAGATTCCAGCAGCTTACTCATGATGCATAGGAGACTTATTGGTCTGTACTGAGAGGGAGATGAGCTATCACCTGAGTTCTTAAATACAGGGCATACTGATGAGATTTTCCAAGGTGTTGGGAAGCATTTCTCCTTAAGACAACACTTAAATAACTTGGTAAGTATGGGCGCTAGTTCCGGTTGAAGCCTTTTAAGCACTATGACTGGAATGCCGTCAGGACCAGTTGCTTTCCTGGAATCAAGTTTTTGATTAGCTTGGCAACATCGCGTACAGATATTTGTATGTCACTTAGCATGTTTTCTGATATACAAGGGAATACTGGGGGTTGGCGGCCTTAGTTGTAAAGGGTAGAATTAGTTGCAAAGTTCTTGGCAAAGCGATTGGCTTTGATGCTCAGGTCCATTGATGATAGTTGGGATAGAGCTCACACTTCTATTGAGGATTCCGTTTGCTATTTGCCAGAACTGATGGGAACCAAGCCACTGCTCAGCTAGCTTGGACTTGACAGACTGAGCATATAACTCTCTTGCCTTTTTTATTACTTTTTTACAGTGGTTGCTGGCAATCCTGAAGGTGGCTTTACATCTATTACGTTGGAAGCAATGGAAAAAGTGATTTCTGTGCACAATGGCAGCAGCACATTCTGGGGAGAACCACGGCTGGCTGTTAGTTTTTGCTGGAACTTTTTCGAGGGTCTATGCCTACAGTTAACCATTCCGTCAGGTCTGATACTAAAGAGGACACATCCTTTTTAAACATGGCACGTAAAGGTAGCTCTGATATAAATGTACAGAAGCTATCCCAGTCAGCCATAGAATATCGATACACTGTACAATGGAGAGGTATGTCTGAGGACCTATTACATCTTTAATGTAGGCACATACTCCATCTATTTTGGGGGTCAGATTTAGAGGTTAAGTTAGAGTATCCTTTAATTACGAACTCATCTAGGGAAGAAGTCGGTCTAATGCCAGTTTCGCTTAGAAATAATAGGTCTGGCTTGGTCTCCTGTAATAGAGTTTGAACCTCTGGAAGGTTGGAACATAGACCCCTGATGTTGGAGAAGGAGACATGGTAGTGGGGGTTTGTGTTGGAAGTTGGAGATCTGGGTTTCATTGAGTATTTTTTCTGAGACCCTTTCATGATTGAGATTTTGGATTTGTGGAGTAGGTCGACAGACTTGCTTAGAGCAGGGCAGAGAGGGATGTGTTGAAAAAAATCAATAAAGTGCTCGATTGCAAATGTGAGAGCTAAAATATCGATTATTTAAAAGTTTTTAAATAATCGATATTTTAGCTCTCATATTGGTATATATGACAATGATCCATAGTCATATCTGATGTAGATCCCAAGAAAAGAAATTTACATTGGGATGAGGCAAGGAACCTTTAAACAGAGGCTCTACGCCCACAATAATATCTTCAAATACCCCCCCCCCCCCAAATAAAAAGAAATGACACTTCTCTAGCAACCATGAGACGGTCACTTAAGGAGTCTAATATTCTATATGAAATTAAATAGAAGGTCATCGTTAAACACCCTATGGCCTTACCTCCAGGAATTGCCCACTATGCACTACACTATCACATCACATATAATAATTTGTATAGGTTTTTTTTTTCCTCTTCTCTTTTCCCCATACTTAAAAAAAAAAAAAAAAAAAAAAAAACTATATAAATTATTCAAAACCAGTTAGATTAATTTATCCCTGACGATGAATTCTGAAGTATTGGAAAGTACTCAGACTTATGATAAATATGGTGATTACATCAGCCATTTCCTGCCAGAAGTGAAGACTGTTATTCGGAAGTTGGAAAGGATCGAAAATAGAATTAATAGACAAAAAAAACGTCTATTTTATTAATGAAATATATTTATAAATAAACACAGATAAATATACACTTTTTAAAAAATTTATTTATATCAACATGTTTATATCGCTACTCATGATAAGGTTGCAGTCAACAGTTACAAATAACTAAAAACCTTCATAGGTGATAGTAGTTCTTCCTTTTAAAAGTTTATATCTGTAACATTTAAAAGGAAGGACTAGTACTGCCATAGAAGGTCTTTAGTTATTCGTAACTGTTGACCAAAACATTATCATGATTGTGTAGTAATATGAAAATGTTCATATGGATCAATCAAAAACTACATCCTACTCTATTATACTACATGCTTATATAAGCTGTTAAATTCATTGCTTTGTTTTTATCTTTGAATGTATTTAACCCGGAATAAGTATATATATACACACACACACACACACACACACATTGGAGAGAACTTGATTGCCTACTGGATAGAACTTGAATGCCCACTAGACGCTTCCCTTGAGTGTCTAAGGCCTCTCTGTACAGGGGTTTGTCAGAACAATC
The DNA here is from genome assembly GCF_053919585.1 of Euprymna scolopes. Classification (NCBI taxonomy): domain Eukaryota; kingdom Metazoa; phylum Mollusca; class Cephalopoda; order Sepiida; family Sepiolidae; genus Euprymna; species Euprymna scolopes. The sequence goes on from NC_136515.1 coordinate 31,821,726, forward strand.
TGGCATGAGGATACTTTTCACTAGAAGTAAACCTTGATCAAATATTCAAAATCACATCGTATTCGCTGCCCAGATAGATCTCCTCACAGGAATAGTGCACCTTCTCCAAGTGATGAATTCTTGTCCTGGAATCCAGTAAGACCAAGAGACCAGAACAAAAGATATGCTACAAAATATGAATATGGTTAATTGGGGAGAGGAAAATTCTTCTCAATTTCTTTTCTAACTCAGTGCTTGAGAGATAAAGAACTTTAATGGAACATTCGAGTATCTATGTATCTCATATAGATTTCAAATGTTAGCCCCAGGTAGTGGGCCCCTTGATTTCTGAGAACTTCAACAGAAGTAAAATAAAACAAAAAAGAGAGAAACTGAATGCTTACTAGACACCATCCTCAGGTATTTTCAGTCTCTCTGAATAAAAGTTTGTAAGAAATTCTGGCATGAGGATATTTCTCCTTAGAAGTAAACCCTGACCAAATATTGACAAAATGGTGAGTTGTCTCTTCAAGCAATCTACTCCCACCCTCCAGGTTGAGGACAGGGGAATCCCCTTTATTAATAAAGGTCAGCTTTTAATAAAAAATAAATAAGCCGTTGACAATGAGGGAATCATATATAAAAATATGGAGAAAAAGAAAATCAAATACTGGCTGGCTGGCACTCAGAACAAAAAGGGACTCCTCAAACGATTTATACACTAGGCAGGAAGAGGTAAACCATGGTGTAAACCTTCTTGACTTTGAAAGTGGCACTCCAGTGATGACAGAGGACAACGAGCGTCAGCCATCAGACCTTGATAGCAGAGGTACTGGCCCCCTATTTCCATCACTTTTAGTAACAAAACGCCTGGCCATAGTTTGTTGCTGAAAAGAAGGTGCTGCTGTTTTGCTACAACTACTCAGTGTTTGAAAAGTGGAGGAAGACATCAAATCAAATTTTAGCCAACAAGATAAAAGAAACTGATCTCCCTGAAAAAAAAAGGAACACATCGGTTGCCTGACTAACATGGGAGTATATATCGTGGAAGAAGAGATGACTATCATTAAGAATGCCACCGTAAAGGAGGCAGAAAGAGACTACCTTCCTATACAGGAAGAAGAAACTATAAGGAGAAGAGTCAAGATGGGAGAAGGAAGATAAGTAGATATTGGTATGGGCAATGGAATATGCTCAAGGAAAACACACCCAACAAAAGGAAAGGACAGAGACCTGGTGGGAAATGTTCTTCCACTTCTGTCCAGACAAAAGGAATGTTTCTCCTCACCAAAAAAATAAAAAAAATAATAAAAATAACATCTCAGTGACACAACAGTCTGAAAATTTTCAATGAGGCTGAGATAGAATACATGAAAACCAAAGTAGCAGTTCTCATTAGAAAAAATCAGAATCCACTTGAAAACCCCATAAAAATTCCTATTATTTATCAACATACCACTTCAAAAGCACAGCCAGAACTACATCACCATTCACCTGTTAATCCAGCAGGATCATTTGCTTTGGAAAAGTAGTACAAGTCTCATACTGAAAACGAATGTAACATAATCCCATAATAAATATAGACTCATCTACTGTCTCACCACTACCAATAAGTTCTTCACTGGCCTGGTTGCGAACAGCATCTCCTTTCTGAAGCATACTTAAAAGTAAGGAGCTAACAGAGGAGTTTCAGTACAAAGGACAGTTATTGATCAAAAAGACAATCCTAGTGGACTGTAAGGAGAGACAAAAGAACCTAAGTATGACGTGAACTGATTACAAATAGACATATGATAGTGTGCTTCACATCTATTCAGTAATTAGAGCAGTTGGATGTTGTTTTCGTCTTATCAGTTGAACAGAATAATCTCATGTGAGTAAAGGAGTTTCTCATAAATTTAATAAGTCTGCGAGGAGCATATCGGTCCAATTGATAAAAACTAAAAGCAAAACAAATAAATATTTCCAAATTCAGTTGGACGTCGTTTTTTTTTTTTTTTTTTTTTTTTTTACACAGAGATCACCACTTATCAAGGCCCGGAAGCCACTCAGGGATAAGGGTTATTGCAAGTGCATTACATTAGTGTGGGGATTTGATGAAGTGTTTAATTAAGGGGGCGGTTCATTAGGAATTTGTTAACATTAGACTTGAAGACATCCAAGTTGTAGTTCGGATGGAAGCAGGCAGACTGAACAGAGTTCCACAGGCGTGCAGTTCTAAGAAAGAAGCTTTGTTCATGGAATCCGCGTTTTGATTTAGGCACAGATATAGAGTGGGGGAAATTTTTCACAGTGGATTCAGATAGACTGGTGTTTTTCATGAAAGATTGGCGAGGGGGGACCAGAGATTGGAGTTCAGACGAGCACCTGCCATGGAAATAACGATAAAACAAGGATAGGCTCGCAACGTCTCTTCTGTGGGAGAGAGGTTACAGGGTAGAGAAAAGGGCATCCCCCACTAAGCCACGAAGTCTATTTTGTACTCTGTCAAGGCAGGATAGGCTGTTTTTAGCAGCTCCTGCCCAGATATGGCAACAGTATTCCATCCTTGGACGTACTTGGCTTTTATATAGATAGAGAATGACATCAGTAGTGAGATATCTTCTGGAGCGGTAGAAGGATCCCACCATCTTTCCAGCGACCTTGGCAACAGACTTGATGTACGTGTTCCATTTCAGATCAGGAGTAAAGGTCAAACCGAGAAGCTTGTCAAAACACTGGGCCTCACCCAGACAAAAGCCATCCATCACAATTGATGCCAGATGGGGATCAGAGCGTTGATGATGTAAAGATAGGAGTTTGGTTTTGGATGCATTAAAGGTAACCAGCCACATCTTCCCCCACTGAACCACGCGCTCGAGATCAGAGAAGAGAGAATCAGAGAGAACTTTGTCATTTACAGCTTTTGATGTGTTGCCGTAGATGATCGTGCCATCAGCATAGATGTCAACGAATGATTTAAGTCTGTGTTTATATATATATACATGATGATGATTGCTGCATCTTTCCAGATGATCGCCGTCACACTGAGTTCTTCCAATCTTGCCGTCCATGCCATCTCAGATGACTCTGCACCCCTGCCACAGATATGCACATCCTGAAGCAGATGTGACACACAAATTGAGCAATTTCCATCGAGTTGACTTCCTCTGGATGTTGAAGGGTATTCTTATGAACAATCACATGTCTTCTCAGACCAGCAGTAGACTTGCAAACTTTACTGCATGTCAAACAGATCATTTGGTCTGTACTAATAGGTGCAAAGTTGACCTGAACAGGAGTTTTTCGCGACTTAAGGTGGTTGACGTAGCCAGCTTTTGACAAAAGTACTCGTTCACAAGTGTTGCACTTCCAGCTCTGTGTATCATGTTTAAGACCATCAATTAAACCTTTGCGAAGCTTTTGCTTCAGATTACTGTGGGCCTGCTTTCTTTTCTCTTGAGCATCACAACTCTCACGTACAAGCTTTCGCCACTTCGGCCTTTGCAGAGTAAGTTCTTCCCATGTGTCGATGTCGATTTGTAAGACTTTCAAATTATTCTTTGTAAAGTCCCTGAACCTCTTCCTAGGCTTGTGTTGAGGGCGCTTGCCATTTTCCAACTCCCCGTAAAAAATTTGTTTTAGCAGCCTACAATCTTTCATTCGAACCAAGTGACCCACCCAACGCATGTGAGATGTGATTACAAAGTTCTCAACACTAGAGCAACATGCTCTCATGAGGACTTCAGTATCGGGTATACATACACATATACATACATACATATAAACACATACATTCATATATACATATGATGATTGCAGATCAGTTATTACATACTTTCAGCCTGTCAGGCCTGCATGCATCACAACTTTTCCATCACCACAGGACTTTTTTTTTTAGACAAATGAGGGAGTATCTGTACAAAGATGTTACAACAGCAAGATAGTCAGCAACAAATCAAACTGTAGACAAGCTTAATGCTGGTACTGGTCTTTCGCTTTATGGTTTTTTAAATCGGAAATTTGTTTCTCCTAGAAGGGTTGCCTTCACCATGGCTTACGGGAGCCCTCTTCACCCCAATGTCATTCGATCCATGACTGGGACTTAGGTTGCTGGGCACCAGAGCATATTGCACATGCCAGTGGGTCATGCATACCACAGTTGATAGGGTCTAAGCTTCTCGGGAGGTTTCTGTCAGGGTTACCTCCCCCTTAGCCTTTGGTTAAAGAACCTTGGCCCACAAGGTAGTGAGGGTCCAGTTATATGGTGCCGGACACACATAGTTCATCAGAACCCCAACAATGAATAAATAAAAACAAACCCAACTCACACGACACATAAAATAGGCGGTCATAAGTTGCGGTATCCGTACAAATCTCAAACCAAAGGAGCATCCAAAATGGCAGAACTCCCCAGCAATCATGACGACGGTGATGATGGGTTCAATTAAATTAATCTAATTAATTTGCTTTTATCTATTCAGGTTCAAATCAATTTAAATAAATTAATACATAAATAAAAACAATACATGTCCGACAGAAGCGATACATGTAATGGGCAGAACTCAGTCACCATCTTCTGTAAAAAAAGTTCATATAGGAAAACAGTTTTAAGGATGCCAGATCTCTTTGATGTTTATGATGATGGTGATGATGAACACAAAATTTCTAACATAAATAAAAATAATACGTGTCTGACAGAAACGATACATGTAATGGGAAGACCTTGGTCGCAATTTTCTGTTAAAAAGTTTATATACATATATATATACATACATACATATATATATATATATATATATATATATATATATATATGTAGAGAGAGAGAGAGAGAGAGAGAGAGAGAGAGAGAGAGAGAGAGAGAGAGAACCATGTAATACTAAGCTAAACGAAGAGAAACACAATATGCCAACCATTTGGATAAAGGTAAGTGCATACTTAATAATTAAACATCCGAAAACAATTAACTAAAATA